>NC_057794.1:86955668-86995439 GCF_018294505.1 Triticum aestivum | reverse complement strand
CCCTGCCTGGGCTCGGCGGGCCGGCACGTGGTGGGAGGCGGCGGGCGTATGGGGAGGCGCCACGTGGCGGCGGCGGGGAGCAGCGGACGTGTCCGGCGCCGTCCGGACGTGTCCGGCGCCGGCGGATCTGGGATTTTAGGGTTAGGGACGAGGGGGATCCAGAATTTGGAATGGGGGGTGTATATATAGGCATAGAGGAAGCTAGGAGAGGCCAAATGAGGTGCGGTTTTCGGCCACGCGATTGTGATCGAACGCTCTAGGACATGGAGCAGAGTTTGGTGGGTTTTGGGCCAAATTGGAGGGGTGTTGGGCTGCAACACACACGAGGACTTTTCGGTCCCTCGGTTAACCGTTGGAGTATCAAACGAAGTCCAAATGGTACGAAACTTGACAGGCGGTCTACCGGTAGTAAACCAAGGCCGCTTGGCAATTCTCGGTCCAATACGGAAATGTTTAATCCCCACACACGAAAGAAAGCTAGAAATGACCACCTGAGGAGAACGAAGCGCCGAAACGCAAAACGGACAACGGGGAAAAATGCTCGAATGCATGAGATGAACACGTATGCAAATGCAATGCACATGATGACATGATATGAGATGCATGACATGACAACAACACACGGAGACAAAGACCCGAACCCGAGAAAATAAAATAACTTAACACCGGAAACGACAAGAGTTGGAGTACAAATTGGGAAAGTTACATCCGGGGTGTTACAATCTAGGTCTCCTCCTTCAATCCCTAGCAAATCAACAAGTTTGAGTGGCTAGAGAGAGATAGGGCAAGAGAGCTTGAAGTGCATTAATGGTGCAGTGAGGGAGGTCAAAGGTGGGAGTGGTAGGTGGGAGAAGCTCCCTTATATAGCAACCCTAAATTCCAGCCGTTACTGCGTTTTTTGCACTGCAGCGGTACAACCGGTCCTCGTCCCGGTACAACCGGGACTCACGGTGTATCTGCAGAACCCTACCAAGCGGTACAACCAAACCTGCAGGCGGTAGTACCGGCTAAGAAAAATAACCGGACTAACCGCCTAGCCATCGCACAACCACCGCATCAAAACAGGAGCTTGACCGGTACTTGGGCGGTGCCTGGCCGGAACAACCGCATGGCCTTGAGCTCTTGGGAGGCTAAGTTCTGAGCAGAAGAACCGCTCGGACCACCGGTGGTACCGGTCATCGAGGAACGACCGGACCAACCGGGCCACTACCGCCCAAGAACCGCATCAAACCAGAAGCGCGAGCGGTACTTGAGCGGTGCATGGCCGGAACCACCGTCCTAGCTTTTGCAGAGCATGGTGGCGGTACCACCGCCCGAAGGCAGCGGTACAACCGCTCGAGCAAAGCTGATGAGCCACAAGACCCAGCGGTACAACCGCTCCAGAGAGCGGTACAACCGCTAGGCAGAAACAGTGAGCAGGAATAGATAAGGGAAGAGATAAGGAAAACTCTCTCTCTCACACACCTGAGAAAGACAAAGGAGGGGTGATGAAGGTGTACGTGAAAATATTCCCCCAGTTCTTTCTAATGAGGATTCCCTCTTGATAGTACGGGTTCCCTACAACCAAAGAGATAAAAAGCATAGGGGACACCATCTTCGATCTTTTCCTACAAGAGAGAATAGCAATCCGATGTAGGCTTAAGCATCGAGAACCTGAAACATATAGCACACGATTAGACCACAAAGGGTTGTCATCATCATCCAAAACATAAAGAGGCAAATGCCCTTTCACCAACACATCTATGTGGTAGCTTGAGAGGGGTTGAGACGAATCGAGAGACGCAACAAAAACAAGGATTTAGACAGCTTCGGGCCCCGGGAAACATCATCCGGTAACAACCCTACATGTTGTTTGTGGCTAGGTCTCATTATCATCATGAGGGAGTTACCGTCAACCGGCTCTCCTAATTATGTCTAACCCTTAAGATTATTTCTCTTGTCACTTGTCCCTCTTGGGGAGCCCTGCCCCTCCTTATATAAGTTGAAGGGGCGGGTTACATGTAGAGTCCAACTCAGATTAAGACTTCAACTATTCCGACTTCTCTTCATGGGCTTCTTAACGTCTTGGGCCTGTTAACCCCAGGCGACTCTGTTTGCCGGGTTATGATTGTCTGTCGGGTTATGAATGTCTATCGGGTTATAACTGTCTGTCGGGTTATGATTGTCTATCGGGTTATGACTGTCTGCCGAGTTATGATCTGACTTAACATCTGTCGGGTTATAACTGACTTAACACCTGCCGGGTTATCATCTGACTTAACATCCGTCGGGTTATCATCTGACTTAACACCTGCCAGGTTATCATCTGACTTAACTCCTGCTAGGTTATCATCTGACTGAACACCTGCCGGGTTATCATCTGACTTAACACCTGTCGGGTTATCATCTGACTTAACTCCTGCCGAGTTATCATCTGACTTAACTCCTGCCGAGTTATCATCTGACTTAACACCTGCCGGGTTATCATCTGACTTAACACCTGCCGGGTTATCATCTGACTTAACACCTATCGGTTTACCAGGTCCCAGCCGGGTTATAACTCCGACCGGGTCATACCCCGGGGTATATCCCCAACATTAGCCCCCAGTTTAATTTGGACTTATCCATGTTAAACTGATCCCAAATCATCCTTAAGTCCTTGTCATTTCCTTCTTCTAGAAAATCTGGGTCAGTAGGCTAGCTTCATAATCAATTTGCTGACATTGGTTTGTCACAGAGAAAAATTGTGAAGAATAATTCATTTGATTCAGCTCCTAATGCCTAACAAAAATATTGGTCTTTGAAACACTCATCTGATATTCAACCGGCTTAAGGATGTAGAACTTGCCAGTTTATCATTGCCAAAATTGCCGGTTTATAAATATTGATGGCACCGGGTGATAACTATTTGTTAACATCAACTTTGAAAATATACCTCTTATATGCCTATCACTTGTAGCCCCCAAGTCTTAAGAAGGTATCGTAGCAATAGCTTAAGACTTGCTTCAATATAAATGTCACAACCTTGAAGAAATCCGATTTGTTCATCTCAGTCACTAGTCAAACTGAATATTCCACATATGTAGCCCCCAAGGGCCGGGTCATTATGCAATAATGAGCAGGGACTTCGTAGATAAGATCATGTAGATTTCAACAGCAACATGTAGCCCCCAAGGGCCGGCTCAGTAAGATAATATTGAGCTAGGACTTTATATATACTTCTTTCAAAAGAACATCATATGATGTAACCCCCGTCATGGGGCTTGAACCCACGTCCATAAGGTTAAGAGTTTTGTGCTTTACCAACTTAGTAGTGGATCCTTCAATATAATGGATTAAGGCTTGTGTACCTTGAGTTTTCGCCAGGAGCAATTGGTAGCCCCAAAGGGCCGGCTCATTATGATGTGATGATTCGGGTCTTCAATAATGCTAGTAAAAATGACTTTGCATTAGCCCCCAAGTGTCATGGTGCATACTTGCAGCGACATGAAACTTGCATATTTGATGTGATCTCAACTTGAATAATGTAGCCCCCAAGTGTCGGGTCGTAAGCCTGCAACGACTCAGGACTATTCCTTCCACTATAGAATAAATCATATCCATTGATAAAATAATTGCCATTGCGCTAAAGCGACTTTAAAAACCTCAATCATAATACTGGTTATTGATAACCATAATAAAAATCCAGCCATGTTGGCTACTAAAGATTTGAATAATATAACCCGGTCTGAAGAACGGTTTCCTGTGATATTTGATCACATTGTTGGTTTACCAAACCAGTAGAGTAAGGGTGATAACATAAAACTTGAATACTGGTAATTATCATGTATTGCTGGTTTATGAATAGAACCAGTCTGGGTCAATAAACACTGGACATTAGTGTACCTCTTACTGATGACGTATAGTCAAAGGCCAGGCTGGTTTAATAAACACAGGATAAATTATACTCATAAAGCATTATAAAACTAAAAAATCAAGAAGGATTTAAATAATCATAATTGTGGTGTTGCACCGATCAAGAGGGTTTGAGCTATGGTTCGGATATGACAAAATCCCCCAAGTGATTTCCCTGATGGCCTTATGCCAATCAAGAGGTGTTAGATATGGTTCGAATACGACCAAGCCCCCAAGTGATTTCCCTGGTGGCCTTACGCCGATCAAGAGGTGTAGCTATGGTTCGAATACGACCAAACCCCCAAGTTATTTCCCTGGTAACCTTATGCCGATCAAGAGGTGTAGCTATGGTTTGAATACGACCAAGCCCCCAAGTGATTTCCCTGGTGGCCTTACGCCGATCAAGAGGTGTAGCTATGGTTCGAATATGACCAAGCCCCCAAGTGATTTCCCTGGTGGCCTTACGCCGATCAAGAGGTGTAGCTATGGTTCGAATACGACCAAGCCCCCAAGTGATTTCCCTGGTGGTCTTACGCCAATCAAGAGGTGTAGCTATGGTTCTAATATGACCAAGCCCCCAAATGATATTGTGAGCTATGCTCAAGGGGCACCTATGCTTGAGCTGTGCTTTTGCAACAGACTCTCTTTGGTCCCTTTAATTTTTCCTAAGAACTCAAACTTGCGAGAGATTATTCCTTTGAGCCGGAAATTCTTAAACCAGATATTGAGAGCTTCAAAGCTTTGTGGGAGGCAGATTTCCCTTGAGCCGGATTTTAAACCGGAATCCTTCTTTCTAAGCCAGAAATTTTTTGACGGCCTTTAAATTTGCACCAATATGGCGGTTTAGGGTCCTGCATTAGAGAACTTTGCAAGCCAGAGTAATTGCTCTTTTAAAGAAAGCAATATATAATATAAAAATATACTGGATGGATTTCACCTGATATAGTAGGCCAGAAATTATCCACCGCGGAGTTGGCCATCACCGCGGTGAAGCTGAAATCAATCACGGCTGAGTCGGCCGTGGCAGCAGACAGATGAGTCGGCCGCGACATTGTAAGCTGGTGCGGACGGGCGAGTTAATTGCAGGCGTGGTCAGCCGCGCAGACGGGCGAGTCAGTCGTGTTGTGTTGATGTAGTAGGAGCGGCGACTCATGTATGTATCCATCGAGCATCACGGTATGAACAAGCACTAGTGCAAATGTGATGTTGGCGCGCACCCCTTACGTGACACCTTTTTGTAATGAATAATGGTCCTGCATAAATATTATACACCAGAGTAATTGTTCTCAAACAATTTAATATGTATGAATAAAATACATAGAAAGGATAGCACCTGGTTCGTTTAAACGATGGATGATCCATGTGTAGCGCCATTTTTGAGCCACTCTGTCCATTTGAGGCAAGGCGGTGGCTGACTAGACACAGCAGAACCGGAGCTGGATGACTCTGAACAGACCCTCCGGGTCATCCTGACCAGTCCACCTTTTTTAAAGCGTATGCTCATGGTCGTCTTGCTGACGGTAGTACTGCTTCTGTTGGCCTTATCTTTTGAATCAGAGCAAAAGTACTAGTATTGTGCAATATTCCTACTTCCGTTGGCTTTCTTCATCAATATGTGCCTAAGGGCATCTCCAACAGGTTGTATGTTAGTCGTGTTGGTAAAATGTCTATGTCATCAACCAACAAGCTATCATACAACTACTCAAATGGATTGTATCTAAGTTATCCAATAGATTATGAGAAAATAAATGTGATTGCTCTCTATTTTACCTTGGAGCTTGTGCAAAGGTTGTTGGTTAATCTACATACAACTTTGCTCTCTCTCCGCATTTATTACATGCCACATCATCACTATATCCTAGGTGGCAAATTTACCAACGTCTATCTTATAACTGTTGGAGATGCCCTAAGTCACTTTACGTAAGTGGTAGAGATAACTTTTTGAACCTTTTACTCTGCATGGGATTTTTTGCCTAGCCCAGTAGCCTCCATGTGATGAGTAGGAGTGCTAGTTGGAAGTTTTTGATTATTGGGTTGGCTTCGGCCTTCACGTGGACTGTAGATGACTTTTCATAGGAGCAGTGGTGGATGTCCGCTGGCTTTGCTGATCCGTTGTGCTGCTTCGAAGCGGGTTGTACTGCTTTCAATCAGGCGCTCAAAGGCAAGGCTGCTCAGCAGCAAAGTCATAAACGAGCTATGACAGACAGACTGGCACGAGGCCGGTGACGGAGGCGAGACTGCTCGACGGCAACTTAGGCGCTTAGCGGAGGCGCTCGGCGACTGCCCCATCCGGCGGGTCAGCAGGGTGGTTTCAAAGCGCCCGGCAAGTTAGTGGCTAGCGGGTTAGCGGAGGTAGCAACCGAGTCCTGACGCAGTTCTAAAGGTGACTGAGGAGGCTCTCGGTGAAAAGAGGCAGCGACTCAGCGGAGGCAGCGGCGACTTGAAGCAGAGGCAGCGCGAGGCCGACACACTGGTGAGGGCGGCTTGAGTCAACGGGGGCGGGTTGCCCAGCCTGCTCAAGGCGCAGCGGCAGTGCCCGCAGGGACAGCTGACACTATGGGCGACTTTGACGACGACCGCAGGGGCCCTGCAGAAGTGATGACAAGTAAATATCGCGCGCTGGGATGCTGGAGAACTGGCACCTTTCATCAGTGTTGTATTTAGCTAGCAGTAGAAATCCCCTTGTCGTTCCTGAAACTTTTGGTGATTCTGAACGTCTTGCAGCATCTTGTGTGGTGGCAGAAGTTGGAGCAGAAAGAGATGAAGGGGCCGCAACAGCGAATATGAGGATGCGGCGGTTTGACAATGCGCCAGCGGCGAGGCGTACTAGCGAGGGGATGGGAGACCGAGACGGCTCAATAGCGGCCACAGGAGCCAAGGCGGTTCTTGCGAAGGTGATAAGCAACGGCGGTTCTGGACGAAAAGCGAGGCGTGCTCGGCGGCAATGGGCGGCTCTCTGCTGTAAAGCGAGGCGTGCTAGGGGACCGGCGACTTAGCGCAGGGCGGCCCGCAGGCGACTTGGAGGAGATAAGGCTGCGGCGGATTGTAGCGATGATGGCGACTCAGGGTCGTGTCGTGACTCAATCCGAGACCGAGCAGAGACGGCAGTTTAGGCGGTGATTCAAGGCTGGCCGGTTCGTGCCGACATCAAGGCCATCCTGGAGTGGAGGGTCACAGCGGCTCAAGTTCAGAGGCAGCGGCAGCGGCTGACCGTAGCAGGTCTCAATCGAGGTGGCGGCAACTTGGCGCATGGCGGCTCAAGCAGAGGTGGACGGTGGAGGCCGGGCGGTTTAGAGCGGCGATAAAGGCGGCGCACAGCAGCAGCGGCGGTGGGCGATAAAGGCCGGTCACTCGGGGACGGCTTGGCGCGTCAGGTTGGTGAGGCTCGAAGCGACGGAAACCGTGTCCACACCCACTATCTGGCGGGTCTGACGAAGCGGAGGCGCGGCCCGGTTGGAGAAGGAGGTGGCAGGCCGGTTTGATGTAGCGCGAGGTAAGGTGGGCCGCGGCAGCGTCGCGGGGTGACTCCAGGTTCAGTAGTAGTGGCGACGGCGAGGCCGGGTCAACTTGACCCGACGGCGGTCCAACACCGGGACGACAGTTGAGGCGGGACGAACCACGGCGCTGGAGTGAGGCCGCAGACGTGGCGGCGGGTTGGAGAGGCACTGGCGTGGGCAGAGGGCCGGTTCAACAACTGCTCACAGCTGAGGCGGAGCCAGGCAGCGCAACGGTTCGGGATGGATGGCTGTTCAAGCGATTCCAGCGACTCCCCGACGGCGGCTCACAGCGGGCTCAAGGCGGGCGAGGCTGACTGCGGCAAGCCGGTTATGGTGGCTTGGAGATGTACTCCGATGGAGGATGGCGACTCAACGGCGAGGCCAGCTCGAAGATGGTCAGCAGAAGCAACAAAAACGAGTCATAAGCGATCCATGGTGCAGGCAGAATAAGGCCCGGCAGCTCAAGGTGGAAACCACTCAATGGTTGAGGCGGCTCGCGCTGGAAACCAGGCAAGGCCATGGCAGCTAAGATGGCTCTCTACTATTGATGACTTGCTCATATGAGGAACAGGTTGCTAAGCCACCAGGTCGGCGAAGACGGAGCAGTTTTTATGACCGCGGTGGTAACTCGGATTCGGCGAGACGGTTCAAACCCGGCCGGTTTGACTCCTCGTCCGGGTCGTACTTGTCCTCGGTGAAAAAACTTGAACCGCCGTGACTCGAAGTGGCTTTTCCTGGCACTTGACGTCTCGATGGAATCTGCGATTGGACAGATTGCTAGATTAATAGTTGATGACTTGTTTTTTGGTCTCTTTGAAAGGAATCAATGACCGGTCAAATCTAAAGTTGTCGCTGAAGAATCAAACAGCTGTCTTGGACCTTGACGCGCCCCCATGTATTCCGGTTTAGAATAAAGCAACAGCAATGCTGGCGCACGCGACGACACGTACGTGCCCATATCGATATAGTAATACTTAACCTTGGTTGATACTATCATTGTGACCGCTCGTAGCATGCCGCTTTCCCTCGGGCCTTAATCCAAAATCTGTCTGTATCACTGATTTGGAGAAAATCAAATAAACCGCGGGATGGCAGCAGACAAACCGCAACCTTAATCTCAGTCGAACCTATAGATCTCATAAATCGTAAATCCAGAATGATGAACTTGAAAACTGATGTAGATCCTCTCAAACGGGCTATTCTTCATCCGGAAAATTGTGAACCTCTCGATCCCTTGGAGAAATCCCTTCAAGACTCAACACCACCGTGCGCGTGCTTGATACGTCTCCGTCGTATCTACTTTTCCAAACACTTTTGCTCTTGTTTTGGACTCTAACTTGCATGATTTGAATGGAACTAACCCGGACTGATGTTGTTTTCAGCAGAATTGCCATGGTGTTATTTATGTGCAGAAACAAAAGTTCTCGGAATGACTGAAACTCCACGGAGTTTATTTTTGGAAATAATAAAAAATACTGGCAAAGAATCAAGGCCAGGGGGCCACACCCTAGCTACGAGGGTGGGGGCGCGCCTGCCCCCCTAGGCGCGCCTGCCCCCTGCCTCGTGGGCCCCCTGGAGCTCCACCGACATCAACTCCAACTCCATATATTCGTGTTCGGGGAGAAAAAAATAAGGGAGAAGGATTCATCGCGTTTTACGATACGGAGCCGCCGCCAAACCCTAAACTCTCTCGGAAGGGCTGATCTGGAGTCCGTTCGGAGCTCCAGAGAGGGGAATCCGTCGTCGTCGTCATCATCAACCATCCTCCATCACCAATTTCATGATGCTCACCGCCGTGCGTGAGTAATTCCATCATAGGCTTGCTGAACGGTGATGGGTTGGATGAGAATTATCATGTAATCGAGTTAGTTTTGTTAGGATTGGATCCCTAGTATCCACTATGTTCTGAGATTGATGTTGTTATGACTTTGCTATGCTTAATGCTTGTCACTAGGGCCCGAGTGCCATGATTTCAAATCTGAACCTATTATGTTTTCATGAATATATGTGAGTTCTTGATCCTATCTTGCAAGTCTATAGTCACCTACTATGTGTTATGATCCGGCAACCCCGAAGTGACAATAATCGGGACCACTCCCGGTGATGACCATAGTTTGAGGAGTTCACGCATTCACCATGTGTTAATGCTTTCGTCCGGTACTCTATTAAAAGGAGGCCTTAATATCCCTTAGTTTTCGCTAGGACCCCCTGCCACGGGAGGGTAGGACAAAAGACGTCATGCAAGTTCTTTTCCATAAGCACGTATGACTATATTCGGAATACATGCCTACATTACATTGATGAACTGGAGCTAGTTCTGTGTCACCCTATGTTATGACTATTACAGGATGAACCACATCCGACATAATTCTCTATCACCGATCCAATGCCTACGAGCTTTCCATATATTGTTCTTCGCTTATTTACTTTTTCGTTGCTATTGTTATCATCACTATAAAAGACCAAAAATATTACTTTTGCTATTGTTACCTTTTGCCACCGTTACCACTACTATCATATTACTTTGCTACTAAACACTTTGCTGCAGATACTAAGTTTTCAGGTGTGGTTGAATTGACAACTCAACTGCTAATGCTTGAGAATATTCTTTGGCTCCCCTTGTGTCGAATCAATAAATTTGGGTTGAATACTCTAACCTTGAAAACTGTTGTGATCCCCTATACTTGTGGGTTATCAAGACTATTTTCTGGCGCCGTTGCCGGGGAGCATAGCTCTATTCTTTGAGTCACTTGGGATTTATATCTGTTGGTCACTATGAAGAATTTGAAAGACATGAAAACAAAAATTTATCCCTCAACTACGAGGGGAGGTAAGGAACTTTCATCTAGCTCTGCACTTGATTCACCTTCTGTTTTGAGTAAGTTTGCTAGACCTAAACCTGCTTCTACTATTAATTCTGATATGTCGCATACTATTGATGATGCCACTTTTGCTATGCATGATACTTATGATGAAACTACTTCTATGCTTGATACTACTGTGCCACTTGGTGAATTTCTTGAAAACAACTTGCTAGGGCTAGAGAGAATGAAATTATTGAAAATGATAATATTGATGAAAGTGATGATGAAGCCTCTCCTAATAAATATGAATTGCATGTTGTGCCTGAGGGCTATGTTATGGATGAAGAAACTAAAAGAGACTTTCTTGCATGCAATGATAGAAGTGATCTTAAGAAATTATTAGCTAAGCTTAAACAAAAAACTCTGAATGCTAGAATGAAATTTGATCCTGCTTATGCTACTTCACCTATCTTTGTTACTGATAAGGATTATGAATTCTTATTGATCTTGATATAATTACTTTGGTTGAATCTGATCCTTTTTATGGCTATGAATCTGAAACTGTTGTGTCACATCTTACTAAATTAAATGATATAGCCACCCTGTTCACTAATGATGAGAGAACTCGCTACTTTTATATCCTTAAAATATTTTCGTTCTCATTAAAGGGTGATGCTAAGATATGGTTTAATTCTGTTGATCCTGGTTGTGTGTGTAGTCCCCAGGATATGATTTATTACTTCTTTGCTAAATATTTCCCTGCTCATAAGAAACAAGCTGCTTTAAGGGATATATATATAATTTTGTGCAAATTGAAGAAGAGAGTCTCCCACAAGCTTGGGGGAGGCTTCTCCAATTACTTAATGCTTTGCCTGATCATCCTCTTAAGAAAAATGAAATACTTGATATCTTTTATAATGGACTAACCGATGCTTCCAGAGACCACCTGGATAGTTGTGCTGGTTCTATTTTCAGGGAAAGAACACCGGATGAAGCTGAAATTCTATTGAATAATATGTTGACAAATGAAAATAATTGGACACTTCCTAAGTCAACTCCTGAGCCTATTCCTAAACCAAGCCTGAAGAAAAGAGGTGCTATATTTCTCAGTCCTGAAGATATGCAAGAGGCAAAGAAGTCCATGAGAGAAAATGGTATTAAAGCTGAAGATGTTAAGAATTTACCTCCTATTGAAGAAATACATGGTCTTAATTTACCGCCTGTTGAAGAAATATATGGTTTTAATCCATCACCTATTGAAGAAACATATGGTCTTGATAACCCGACACAGGTAGTAAAGGTAAATTCTCTCTATAGATATGATAAAGCTGAAATCCCTCCTACTAAGTTTGCTAGACAATGTTTGGATGAGTTTGATAACTTTATGGTTAAGCAAGAAGACTCCAATGCTTATTTTGGTAGACAATTGAAACAAAATGCTTATATGATTGAACACTTGGGTGATTATATGTCTAGAGTTAAAGGTGAACTTAAACTCATTAGAAAACATGCTTCTATGGTTACCACTCAAGTAGAACAAGTACTTAAAGCTCAGAATGATTTGCTCAATGAATTAAATAGTAAGAAAAGTGATAATGATGTTAGAGTTATGACTAGAGGTGGTAAAATGACCCAGGAACCTTTGTATCCTGAGGGCCATCCTAAGAAAATTGAGCAAGATTCTCAGAGAAATGATATTGATGCACCTAGTCCTTCTAAATGGAAGAAAAAGAAAAATTATAGGACTTCGCATGCTTCTAGTGAACCTGTTATTGACACACCTGAGAATCCCAATGATATCTCTATTTCTGATGCTGAAACACAATCTGGTAATGAATATGAAACTAGTGATAATGTTAATGATAATGTTCATGTTGATGCTCAACCTAGCAATGATAATGATGCAGAAGCTGAACCTGCTGTTGATCTTGATAACCCACAATCAAAGAATCAACGTTATGATAAGAGAGACTTTGTTGCTAGGAAACACGGTAAGGAAAGAGAGCCTTGGGTTCAGAAACCCATGCCTTTTCCTCCTAAGCCATCCAAGAAAAAGGATGATGAGGATTTTGAGTGCTTTGCTAAAATGATTAGACCTATCTTTTTGCGTATGCGTTTGACTGATATGCTTAAAATGAATCCTTATGCTATGTACATGAAATATATTGTTACTAATAAAAGAAAGATACCGGAAGCTGAAATTTCCACCATGCTTGCTAATTATACTTTTAAGGGAGGAATACCAAAGAAACTTGGAGATCCCGGAGTACCAACTATACCATGCTCCATTAAAAGAAACTATGTTAAAACTGCTTTATGTGATCTTGGAGCCAGTGTTAGTGTTATGCCTCGCTCTTTATATCGTAGACTTGATTTGAATAAGTTGACACCTACTGAAATATCTTTGCAAATGGCTGATAAATCGACTGTTATACCTGTCGGTATTTGTGAGGACGTGCATGTTGTAGATGCAAACATTACTATTTTAACGGACTTTGTTATTCTTGATATTCCCGAGGACGATAGTATGTCTATTATTTTTGGAAGACCTTTTTTGAATACCTTAGGGGCTGTTATTGATTGCACCAGAGGCAATGTCACTTTTCATGTTAATGGTAATGAGTATACGGTACACTTTCCGAGGAAACAACCTCAAGTTCACAGTATCAATTCTATTGGAAAAATTTCATCGATTATTTTTGGAGGTTTTGAATCTCCTCTTCCTACTATCAGGAAGAAATATGATATTCTGATTGTTGGGGATGTGCATATCCCCATTGAGGTAACCTAGTGTTATTAGAAAATTCTCCGGTTCCATGTTATTCGGAATGAGTTTGTTAACAAGACCTGATCAACCTTGTTAGTGGATTCCTTTTGATGAGCATGAGATGGATGAAGTTAGAAAGCACAACCTTCTGTACCCTCCTTTTACTTTCTGTTATTTAGTTTAAATAAAGTAAAAATAGTATTTTTCTGTCTGTTCTCTGATTTATCGGTGCAATATAAAAATACCCCGAAAATAAAAGTTCTCCAAATGCCCTGCCAATTTAATATGATTTTTTTTGGAATATTTGAGAATATCTGGCACTAAGAACACAGCAGGGGGAGCAAGCACCTGGCCACGAGGGTCCAGGGCGCGCCCACCCCCTGGGCGTGCCCCCTGCCTCGCGGGCCCAAGGTGGCTCCCCTCCACTTATTCCTGCACCCACACACTTCTTCTTCCTCCCAAAAAAATCACCATCCAGCTCAAGCACGAGTTCTAGCTCATTTTGCTGCGATTTTCGATCTCCTTGCTCAAAGCACCTCTCACAAAAACTTCTTTGGGGGATTGTTCCTTGGTATGTGACTCCTCCATTGGTCCAATTAGTTTTTGTCCTAGTGCTTTATTCATTGCAAATTTGTGCTGCCTAGGTGACCATGTTCTTGAGCTTGCATGTCAAACTTATATGGTTCCAAGTAGTTCTAATGCATGATATATGCTCTAGGCACTTGTAGGAGTAGTTGCTATCAATACTGTTGAGTTTGGTTTACTTTTATTTGAAGTTACTAAAATTTTAGAAATTTTTCAGAGGAAAAAAATATGCTTAGGAAAATGTACCAAGGTGGTTTTTCAAGGAAGCAAGGACCCAGGCTTGCAATGCGTGATGCTGATGATGAACCACCAAGGGACGCCCCAGTGCGGCCTTGTGAATGGCCTTCAGAGGACTTCATGGATCGAGCAGGAATTAAGGAAGAATTTAACGCATATTTGTGTAACACTGATCTTGTGAGCTTCGAGGCAGAAAAGTGCCGTCAGTACCACTATCTCACTAGTTCCTTTGTGAGGAGGTTTGCATTTTCATCTTCACGCAATTCTCAAACTGTCTTGTTTGATCTCTATGAAAATTCCTATACTATGGACTTAGAGGATTTTACCACTGCTTGCAAACTTCCACAATGGGGTAGTGCTAGTGAACCTCACAAATCTGAATTTAGAGATTTTCTTGCTAGTATAAATGTGGGGGAATCTAGAGATATAGCACAAGCTACCATAGGGAGCATTCATTTTCCTGCTATACATTATTTTGCTCTCTTCATAGGTAGGTGCATAAATGGTAAAGATGAAGCATGTCATATGTGTGTCCCTGACCTCAGTATTCTTAGGAGTGCTGTGTTGGGAGATAAATCTTATAATTTGGGAGCCATTGTTGCACGTAGGTTGCATCATAATGTATTTAATGGAGATTTCTTTGGTGGAATTTATGCAACTCGTATAGCTAATTTTCTTGGTATAACCATACGTGAGGATGATATTGAGTTGCCTCCTGCTTATTTGGACTATGAGGCTATGGTTCGTCATCATTTTGTTGAGAGGAACGATTAGTTCCTCCAGTACCGACTAATCTTTGACAGACGACACACCTATCACGTCGCTCTCCCTTCTTCTACTTTCTTTGACTTTCAGGCAAAGGGGAGATATTTTATAACCAGAGAGGAGGCAAAAGAGTATAAGAGGAGGGCTGAGATAGCTCGCCTCCAAGCTGCAGCCCATGATGCAATGACTGCTGCATCTCAGTATGACCCCAACTACAACTTTGGATATTCGCTAGGCCATCCGTAGAAATAGACCAACTTAGGCCAAAAGCCTAAGCTTGGGGGAGTACGTATTTGTAACACCCCGTATGTAACTTGCCATATTTGTGTTCCAACTCTTGCCGTTTCCGGCACTAAGTTATGATATTTCCTCGTTGTTGGGTTTTTGCCTCCGTGTGCTTTTGTCATTGTCATGCATCTCATATCATGTCATCATGTGCATTGTATTTGCATACGTGTTCGTCTCTTGCATCCGAGCATTTTCCCCGTTGTCCGTTTTGCATTCCGGTGCTCCTATGTCCTCCGGTGTTCCTTTCTACCTCTTTTCGTGTGCGGGTATTAAACATTTTCGGATTGGACCGAGACTTTTCATGCGGCCTTGGTTTACTACCGGTAGACTGCCTGTCAAGTTTCGTGCCATTTGGACTTTGTTTGATACTTCAACGGTTAACCGAGGAACCGAAAAGGCCTCGTGTGTGTTGCAGCCCAACACCCCTCCAAAGTGGCCCAAAACCCACCTAAACCTCCTCCACCTTCTAGATCGTTCGATCACGATCGCGTGGCCGAAAACCGTGCTCAATTTGGAGCCTCCTAGCTCCCTCTACCTATAAATATAGCCACTCCCCCGAAATTTCGGGTCATTTCCAACCCTAGACATAGTCCTCTTCCCCTCCGCGCAGCCGGACACGTCCGCCGGCCGCCGGACACACCGCCGCCGCCACTCACAGCCCGCCACATGGCAGGCGCCGCCGCCCCGCGCCACCGGCCCGCTGGAGCCCGAACCAGGCCCTCCGAGCCCATCCCGCGAGCGCCGCCCCCTCAGCTCCCTCGCTGCCCGCGCGTCGCCCGGTACCCCGCCACCTTCGCCGCCCGACCTCGCCGCCGTCGAGCTCCACACGGCTCCCTCGCTGCCCGCGCCGCACGAGCTGGTCCCGTCTCCGCTGCGCCTTCCCGTCGCCGCCCCGGCTCCCCGCCAGCCGGATCCGGCGAGATCCGGCCCGGGAGCACCTCGCCGCCCCTCGCCCATGACGATTTCGACGACTCGCCGGCGAGCTCAAGTTCATCCTCGAAGTCCGTGCAATCTGGATCTGAGATCCACCTCAGTTGACTTTTACCCACAAACCCTAGTATTTTTTGCATTCTTCACAGCATCATATATCTGCAACCATGGCTCCGATTTGTGCGTGTAGCATATCAAATTGTTCGCCTCGACGAGTACTTCATTTCATCTCATTGCATCATGTTCATTTGAGCTCATCTTGATGCCCTAAATGTTGTTGGAAGAGTGCTAGTTTCTGTTAGTTTCAGATTCATATCAGTAATTGGACTTTTGTCATTTTTGCCATGATTGTTGTGTGCCTCCTATGATCTTGAGCTCTACATGAGTTTTGAAGTATGCCATGCCATCTTTACAGGGGTGTATGCCATGTATTTTTGTGATCTCTATGGTGACTAGCACAAGCATGCAAAGTAGCTTACTTAATGTTACTGATTTCAGGGACTTAGAAATATTCTAAGTCTTGGCCCTGTCATTATTTTGATGCCATGTGTTCATGTTGATACAGAGTGATCCATGCCTCTTTTGAGCATGATCAGTAAGGATGTTTTGTAGATATTGTGGTGCTCTATCCATCCATGTCTTTTTTTGCAATTATGGAGCACCCTAGCTTGAGTCAATCGAGCTCTACTTTTGCTATAAAATGTTCCTGGCAGAATGTTTACATGTTAAGCATTTTTGCCGACCTTGTTATAGTTGATCCATGCATGCTATGTTATTGTTCTTGCCATGTCTAGCTTCTATGTCATGTCTGCTTGCTGGGTGTATGCTTAGTTTATCATGCAATGCTTTGTGGTGAGTGCATCGAGCTCGTAAACATGCCTACTTAATGTCTGTTTTTGCCATGTTCCAGTTTTTCACTAAGTCTGAATCTGTTGACGATAATTGCTATGTTCACATGGTTGCCATTGCATTTTCTGATCCCTTTTGGCTTATGGTCAGTAAGGGACTTTTGTTGTATGCTTTGAGTAGCTTCATGTCATGCTTTGCTTTGCCATGATATGTTCCTGTAGCATGTTGTTATCTTGCTCTGAACATTGCTTCCTGATGTTATATTCCTGACTTGTTATTTTCACTAAGTCTGTAACCTGTAATCTTTTGCACTTTTGCCATGCTTGTTTGAACCTGCTATTGTGTGAATTAGCCATAGCTCGGTGTTCATCTTTTGTCAAGCCTCCTGAATGGATCCCTGCCATGTATTTTGTTGCTATGTTAGAGTGATGTAGCATGTTGCTCTTGATGCATTTAGATGGTCTCGTGCTGTTAATCGCAGATCGGTGCCATATTTGTTTTGCTTGTCATTTCCAAACCGTGCATCCGATTCCGGTGATCTTTATATCGATTTCGACCGAAATCAACCCCTCTTTCTAGTGGCACTCTTTTTTTTCCATGTTGAGTCCAGGTTAAATCATTCCTTTCCGAAACATGCATATGCATCGCATATCACATCCCGCATATCATGCCATGTTTTGCATCATGTTGTTTGTGCATTGCACGTGGTTGATTGTTCTCCCTTGCTTGTGTTTCTTGCTTTGGGTAGAGCCGGGAGACGAGTACATGATCGAGGAGCCCGTTGAGTACGCTTACAAGGATCGAGCTAACGTCAACTTGGAGAACTTTGCAGGCAAGATGACCATACCCTCAAAATCACGTCTATCTTTGCTTGCTAGATGCTTGCTCTTTTGCTATGCCTATGCTACGATACCTACCACTTGCTTTTAATGCCTCCCATATTACCATGTCAAACCTCTAACCCACCTTGTCCTAGCAAACCGTTGTTTGGCTATGTTACCGCTTTGCTCAGCCCCTCTTATAGCGTTGCTAGTTGCAGGTGAAGATTGGAGTTTCTTCCTTGTTGGAACATGTTTATTGTTGGGATATTATCATATTATCTTGGTTATTTTAATGCACTTATATACTTGGTAAAGGGTGAAAGGCTCTGCCTTATGCCTGGTGTTTTGTTCCACTCTTGCCGCCCTAGTTTCCGTCATACCGGTGTTATGTTCCTTGATTTTGCGTTCCTTACATGGTTGGGTTATAATGGGAACCCCTTGATAGTTTGCCTTGAATAAAACTCCTCCAGCAATGCCCAACATTGGTTTTACCATTTTCCACCTAGCCTCTTTTTCCCTTGGGTTCCGCGGACTCAAGGGTCATCTTTATTTAATCCCCCGGGCCAGTGCTCCTCTAAGTGTTGGTCCAACCTGTCAGCTGCCGGTGGCCACTAGGGGCAACTCTGGGCTGGCCTACCGGAACCTTGGACAATCCGGTGTGCCCTGAGAACGAGATATGTGCAGCTCCTATCAGGATTTGTCGACACATTCGGGTGGCTTTGCTGGTTTAGTTTTACCATTGTCGAGATGTCTTGTAACCGGGATGCCGAGTCTGATCGAATTGTCTTGGGAGAAGGAATATCCTTCGTTGACCGTGAGAGCTTGTGATGGGCTAAGTTCGGACTCCCCTGCAGGGATTTGATCTTTCGAAAGCCGTGCCCGCGGTTATGGGCAGATGGGAATTTGTTAATGTCCGATTGTAGAAAACCTAAAGCTTAACTTAATTAAAATGAATCAACTGAGTGTGTGGCCATGATGGTCTCTTTTCAGTGGAGTCCGGGAAGAGAACATGGTCTCGTGGTTTGCTTGATCGTAGGTTGTTCTAGGATCACTTCTTGATCATAGTTTCTCGACCATGCCTTTGCCTTCTCTTCTCACTCTCATTTTCGTATGTTAGCCACCATTTATGCTAGTCACTTGCCGCAGCTCCACATCATACCTTTTACCCTTCCTATAAGCTTAAATAGTCTTGACCGCGAGGGTGTGAGATTGCTGAGTCCCTGTGACTCACAGATTCCTTCCAAAACCAGATGTAGGGACCGATGATACCGCTCTAGGAGATTTAACTGAGCTCAAGTGGGAGTTCGATGAGGACTCAGGACGATACTACGTTTCCTTTCCAGATGATCAGTAGTGGAGCCCAGTTGGGGCGATCGGGGACATTGTTGCATTTGGGGTTTATCTTTATTTTGGTTCTGTAGTCGGACCTTGAGTGTATCTGGATGAATGTAATGATATTTATGCTATTGTGTGACGTGGCGAGTGTAAGCCAACTATTGTACTCCTTTTCCTTATTCATTACTTGGGTTGTTGTGAAGATTACCTCACTTGCGACATTGCTTACAATGCGGTTATGCCTCTAAGTCGTGCTTCGACACGTGGGAGATATAGCCGCATCGTGGGCATTACAGTA
This sequence comes from Triticum aestivum, assembly GCF_018294505.1. Classification (NCBI taxonomy): domain Eukaryota; kingdom Viridiplantae; phylum Streptophyta; class Magnoliopsida; order Poales; family Poaceae; genus Triticum; species Triticum aestivum. The sequence continues at coordinate 86,976,390 of NC_057794.1, read as the reverse complement.
TTTCTCACCGACACTACATTCATGTTCACACACTCATTGCTAGATGTTGGTGCTCATACTTTTTCATTTTAATATCCATGTTAGTTTATTTCTTTTTATGCTTTCTTCTTGTGTGTTTAATAAACCTTAAGAAAAACCAAAAAAATAGTTGTAGCTTTTAGCTAGTTTTAATTTCCATGCTTGTAGTAGTAATTAAAAAGAAAACCCAAAAAGATTTCATGTTCTTCTTTTGCTTGTTGGGAGCTTTCCCGTGTAAATAGTTTTATTTCTTTTCTTTGGGGGTCGATAGGAGAAGACCATGATTAAATTGTTGAAGGGACTCCTATATGCATTATTGTTGATTTAGCCAAGAGTCCATATTGCCTTGTCTTCTCCTGTTTATTGAATGCTTGCAGATTCCAGCTTAGTCCAATGCACGTGCACTGTTATTATTATTCACATCATTCGGTCATGCAAGTGAAAGGCAATCATGACGATATATGATGGACTGATTGAGATGGGAGAAGCTGGTATGAACTCGACCTCTCTTGTTTTTGTAAATATGATTAGTTCATCGTTCCTGATTCAGCCTATTATGAATAAACATGTTTGCAATGACAATTAGAGATTATAGTTGCTTATGCCATGCTTAATTAGCTAGGAGCTTATAATGGTTTACCTTGCGTGCCAACATGCTATTAAAATGGTTGTGATGTGGTATGATAGGGTGGTATCCTCGTTTGAACGATTCGAGTGGCTTGACTTGGCACATGTTCACGCATGTAGTTGAAACAAAATCAACATAGCCTCTACGATATTTATGTTCATGGTGCATTATATCCTACTCATGCTTGCATTCGGTGTTGATTAATTTTAATGCATGTTCATGTATGTTGTCGCTCTCTAGCCGGTCGCTTCCCAGTCTTTTTCTAGCCTTCACCTGTACTAAGCGGGAATACTGCTTATGCATCCAATCCCATAAACCCCAAAGTTATTCCATATGAGTCCACTATACCTTCCTATATGCGGTATCTACCTGACGTTCCAAGTAAATTTGTATGTGCCAAACTCTAAACCTTCAAATAAACATTCTGTTTTGTATGCTCGAATAGCTCATGTATAAACTAGGGTTGTCCGTATCTTCCATGTTAGGTGGGTTATTCTCAAGAGGAGTGGACTCCGCTCCTCATTCATGAGAAAATGGCTGGTCACCGGGATGCCCAGTCCCGTGCTTTATGCAAATCAAATCAAAATAATTGCAAACAAAACTCCCCCCGAGACTGTTGTTAGTCGGAGGCACTCATTGTTTCGAGAAAGCCATGGATTGATGCTTGTTGGTGGAGGGGGAGTATAAACTTTACCATTCTGTTTGGTAACCGCCTATACTATGTGTAGCATGGAAGATATCGCCATCTCTTGGTTGTTATGTTGACAATGAAAGTATACCGCTCAAAATATTATTCATCTCTATTTCAAAACTGAGCTCTGTCACCTCTACAAATCCCTGCTTCCCTCTGCGAAGGGCCTATCTATTTTCTTTTATGTTGAGTCATCATCCTTTTATTAAAAAGCACCAGTTGGAGAGCACTGCTATCATTTGCATTCATTACTGTTAGTTTACATTGAGTATGACTTGACTGGATCTCTTTCACCATTAAATACAATGTCTAGTCAGTCCTTGATCTTTAAAGGTGCTCTGCATTTATGTTTTGCGGTCTCAGAAAGGGCTAGCGAGATACCATCTTGTTATATCATATTATGATTGTTTTGAGAAAGTGTTGTCATCCGAGATTTATTATTATTGCTCGCTAGTTGATTATGCCATTGATACGAGTAAACATGAGACCTAAGTGTTATTATGAATGTGATTAGTTCATAATCTTCGCTGAAAACTTGAATGCTGGCTTTACATATTTACAACAACAAGAGCAAACAGAGTTTGTAAAAGTTTTTCTTTATCACTTTCAGTTTGTCAACTGAATTGCTTGAGGACAAGCAAAGGTTTAAGCTTGGGGGAGTTGAGACCTCTCCGTCGTATCTACTTTTCCAAACACTTTTGCCCTTGTTTTGGACTCTAACTTGCATGATTTGAATTGAACTAACCCGGACTGACGCAGTTTTCAGCAGAATTGCCATGGTGTTATTTATGTGCACAAACAAAAGTTCTCGGAATGACCTGAAACTCCACGGAGATTATATTTGGAAATAATAAAAAAAATACTGGCAAAGAATCAAGGCCAGGGGGCCCACACCCTAGCCATGAGGGTGGGGGCGCGCCCCCCTGCCTCGTGGGCCCCCTGGAGCTCCACCGACCTCAACTCCAACTCCATATATTCGTGTTCGGGGAGAAAAAAATAAGGGAGAAGGATTCATCGTGTTTTATGATACGGAGCCGCCGCCAAGCCCTAAACTCTCTCGGGAGGGCTAATCTGGAGTCCGTTCGGGGCTCCGGAGAGGGGAATCCGTCGCCGTCGTCATCATCAACCATCCTCCATCACCAATTTCATGATGCTCCCCGCCGTGCGTGAGTAATTCCATCGTAGGCTTGCTGGACGGTGATGGGTTGGATGAGATTTATCATGTAATTGAGTTAGTTTTGTTAGGGTTTGATCCCTAGTATCCATTATGTTCTGAGATTGATGTTCCTATGACTTTGCTATGCTTAATGCTTGTCACTAGGGCCCGAGTGCCATGATTTCAGATCTGAACCTATTATGTTTTCATGAATATATGTGAGTTCTTGATCCTATCTTGCAAGTCTATAGTCACCTACTATGTGTTATGATCCGGCAACCCCGAAGTGACAATAATCGGGACCACTCCCGGTGATGACCATAGTTTGAGGAATTCATGTATTCACCATGTGTTAATGCTTTGGTCCGGTACTCTATTAAAAGGAGGCCTTAATATCCCTTAGTTTCCGCTAGGACCCCGCTGCCACGGGAGGGTAGGACAAAAGATGTCATGCAAGTTCTTTTCCATAAGCACGTATGACTATATTAGGAATACATGCCTACATTACATTGATGAACTGGAGCTAGTTCTGTGTCACCCTATGTTATGACTGTTACATGATGAACCACATCCGGCATAATTCTCTATCACCAATCCAATTCCTACGAGCTTTCCATATATTGTTCTTTGCTTATTTACTTTTCCCTTGCTATTGCTATCATCACTATAAAACACCAAAAATATTACTTTTTCTACCGTTACCTTTTGCCACTGTTACCACTACTATCATATTACTTTGCTACTAAACACTTTGCTGCAGATACTAAGTTTCCAGGTGTGGTTGAATTGACAACTCGGTTGCTAATACTTGAGAATATTCTTTGGCTCCCCTTGTGTCGAATCAATAAATTTGGGTTGAATACTCTACCCTCAAAAACTGTTGCGATCCCCTATACTTGTGGGTTATCAGTGCCCCACGGTGGGCGCCAACTGTCATGGAATCGTCACGTCAGATGTCCTAGTGTGAGTACTTAGTCGTGAGGCCAACACGTCTATGTGGTAGCTTGAGAGGGGTTGAGAAGAATCGAGAGACACAACGGAAAACAAGGATTTAGACAGCTTCGGGCCCCGGGAAACATCATCCGGTAACAACCCTACATGATGTTTGTGTCTAGGTTTCGTTAACATCACGAGGGAGTCACCGTCAACCAGCTCTCCTAGTTATGTCTAACCCTTAAGATTATTTCTCTTGTCACATGTCCCTCATGGGGAGCCCTGCCCCTCCTTATATAAGTTGAAGGGGCGGGTTACATGTAGAGTCCAACTCGTATTAAGATTTAAACTATTATGACTTCTCTTCATGGGCTTCTTAACGTGTCGGGCCTGTTAACCCCAGGCAACTCTGTCTGCCGGATTATGACTGTCTATCGGGTCATAACTATCTGCCAGGTTATGACTGTCTGCCGTGTTATGATCTGACTTAACATCTGTTGGGTTATAACTGACTTAACACCTGTCAGGTTATCATCTGACTTAACATCCGCCGAGTTATCATCCGACTTAACACCTGCCGGCTTATCATCTGACTTAACTCCTATCGGGTTATTGCTACCTCTTGAGCACTGCATTGGTTTTCCCTTGAAGAGGAAAGGGTGGTGCAGTAAAGCAGCGTAAGTATTTCCCTCCGTTTTTGAGAACCAAGGTATCAATCCAGTAGGTGACCACGCGCGAGTCACCTCGTACCTACACAAACAAATAAGAACATCGCAACCAACATGATAAAGGGGTTGTCAATCCCTTCACGGCCACTTGCAAGAGTGAGATCTGATAGAGATAATAATAATAATATAAATATTTTTTGTATTTTTATGATATAGATTGAAAGTAAAGATTGCAAAATAAAATAGATTGGAAACTTGTATGATGAAAAATAGACCGGGGGGCATAGGTTTCACCAGTGGCTTCTCTCATTACAGTGGGTGAACAAATTACTGTCGAGCAATTGATAGAAAAGAGAATAATTATGAGAATATCAAGGTATGATCATGTATATAGGCATCACGTCCGTGACAAGTAGACGACTCCTGCCTGCATCTACTACTATTACTCCACACATCGACCGCTATCCAACATGCATCTAGAGTATTAAGTTCATAAGAACAGAGTAACGCCTTAAGCAAGATGACATGATGTAGAGGGATAAACTCATGCAATATTATGTAAACCCCATCTTTTTATCCTTTATGGCAACAATACGATATGTGTCGTTTCCCTTTCTGTCACTGGATCGAGCACTGCAAGATTGAACCCAAAACTAAGCACTTCTCCCATTACAAGAAAGATCAATCTAGTAGGCCAAACCAAACTGATAATTCAAAGAGACCTGCAAAGATAAACCAATCATACATAAAAGAACTCAGAGAAGATTCAAATATTGTTCATAGATAATCTGGATCATAAACCCACAATTCATCGGATCTCGACAAACACACCTCAAAAGAAGATTACATCGAATAGATCTCCAAGAGAATCGAGAACTTTGTATTGAGATCCAAAGAGAGAGAAGAAGCCATCTAGCTACTAGCTATGGACCCGAAGGTCTGAGGTAAACTACTCACACATCATCGGAGGGGCCATGGAGTTGATGTAGAGGCCATCCGTGATCGATGCCCCCTCCGGCGGAGCTCCGGAAAAGGCCCCAAGATGGGATCTCTTGGGTACAGAAGGTTGCGGCGGTGGAAATAGGGTTTCGTGGTGCTCCTAGATGTTTGCGGGGTATATGAATATATATATATATATATATATATATATAGGAGGAAGAGGTAGGTCGATGGAGCAACGAGGGGGGCACGAGGGTGGAGGGCGCGCCCAGGGGGTAGGTGTGCCCCCTTGCCTCGTGGCCTCCTTGTTGATTTCTTGACGTCCACTCCAAGTCCTCTGGATCACGTTTGTTCCAAAAATCACGATCCCGAAGGTTTCATTCCGTTTGGACTCCGTTTGATATTCCTTTTCTACGAAACACTGAAATAGGCAAAAAAACAACAATTTGGGCTGGGCCTCTGGTTAATAGGTTAGTCCCAAAAATAATATAAAAGTGTAAAATAAAGCCCGTTATCATCCAAAAAAGATAATATAATAGCATGGAACAATCAAAAATTATAGATACGTTGGAGACATATCAAGCATCCCCAATCTTAATTCGTGCAAGTCCTCGAGTAGGTAAATGATAAAAACAGAATTTTGATGTGGAATGCTTCCTAACATATTTCTCAATGTAATTTTCTTTATTGTGGCATGAATGTTCAGATCCGAAAGATTCAAGATAAAAGTTTAATATTGACATAAAAATAATAATACTTCAAGCATACTACTAAGCAATCATGTCTTCCCAAAATAACATGGCCAAAGAAAGTTCATCCCTACAAAATCATATAGTTTGGTCATGCTCCGTTTTCGTCACACAAGAATCCTCTCATCATGCACAACCCCGATGACAAGCCAAGCAATTGTTTCATACTTTACTAATCTCAAACTTTTTTCAACTTTCACGCGATACATGAGCGTGAGCCATGGATATAACACTATGGGTGGAATAGAATATAATGAAGGGGGTTATGTGGAGAAGACAAAAAAGGAGAAAGTCTCACATCGACGCGGCTAATCAATGGGCTAGGGAGATGCCCATCAATTGATGTCAATGCAAGGAGTAGGGATTGCCATGCAACAGATGCACTAGAGCTATAAATGTATGAAAGCTCAACAAAAGAAACTAAGTGGGTGTGCATCCAACTTGCTTGCTCACGAAGACCTAGGGCACTTGAGGAGGCCCATTGTTGGAATATACAAGCCAAGTTCTATAATGAAAAATTCCCACTAGTATATGAAAATGACAAAACAAGAGACTCTCTATCATAAAGATCATGGTGCTACTTTGAAGCACAAGTGTAGAAAAAAGGATAGTAGCATTGCCCCCTTTTTTGGGGCCTTCTTTTTTTAATATTTGTCCTTTATTTTTTTCTTTTTTATGGGACAATGCTCTATTACTGATGATCATCACACTTCTATTTATTTACATCTCAATGATTACAACTCATACTAGAACAAGATATGACTCTATATGAATGCCTCCGGCGGTGTACCGGGATGTGCAATGACTCATGAGTGACATGTATGAAAGAATTGTGAATGGTGGCTTTGCCACAAATACGATGTCAACTACATGATCATGCAAGGCAATATGACAATGATGATGCGTGTCATAATAAACGGAACAGCGGAAAGTTGCATGGCAATATATCTTGGAATGGCTATGGAAATGCCATAACAGGTAGGTATGGTGGCTGTTTTGAGGAAGATATAAGGAGGTTTATGTGCGATAGAGCATATCGTGCACGGGGTTTGGATGCACCGGTGAAGTTTGCACCAACTCTCAAGGTGAGAAAGGGCAATGCACGGTACCAAAGAGGCTAGCAATGATGGAAGGGTGAGAGTGCGTATAATCCATGGACTCAACATTAGTCATAAAGAACTCACATACTTATTGCAAAAACCTACAAGTCATCAAAAACCAAGTATTACGTGCATGCTCCTAGGGGTATAGATTGGTAGGAAAAGACCATCGCTCGTCCCCGACCGCCACTCATAAGGAAGACAATCAAATAACACCTCATGTTTCAAATTTGTTACACAACGTTTACCATACGTGCATGCTACGGGACTTGCAAACTTCAACACAAGTATTCCTCAAATTCACAACTACTCAACTAGCACAACTTTGATATCACTATCTCCATATCTCAAAACAATCATCAAGTATCAAACTTCTCTTAGTATTCAATGCACTTATATGAAAGTTTTTATTATGACTAAAAGCAAATTGCCATGTTGTTCTAAAGGACTCTCAAAATAATATAAGTGAAGCATGAGATATCAATTATTTCTATAAAATAAGACTACCACCGTGCTCTAAAAGATATAAGTGAAGTACTAGAGCAAAAACTATATAGCTCAAAAGATATATGTGAAGCACATAGAGTATTCTAATAAATTCCAATTCATGTGTGTCTCTCTCAAAAGGTGTGTGCAGCAAGGATGATTGTGGTAAACTAAAAAGCAAAGACTCAAATCATACAATACGCTCCAAGCAATACACATATCATGTGGCGAATAAAAATATAGCTCCAAGTAAAGTTACCGATGAACGAAGACGAAAGAGGGGATGCCTTCCGGGGCATCCCCAAGCTTAGGATTTTTGGTGTCCTTGTATTTTACCTTGGGGTTCCTTGGGCATCCCCAAGCTTAGTCTCTTGCCACTCCTTGTTCCATACTCCATCAAATCCTTACCCAAAACTTGAAAACTTCACAACACAAAACTTAAAAGAAAATCTTCGTGAGCTCCTTTAGTAAAAGAAAACAAACCACCACTTCAAGGTACTGTAATGAACTCATTCTTTATTTATATTGGTGTTAAACCTACTGTATTACAACTTTTGTATGGTTCATAAACTCTATTAATAGCCATAGATTCATCAAAATAAGCAAACAACACACGAAAAACAGAATCTGTCAAAAACAGAACAGTCTGTAGTAATCTGTAGATTTAGAATACTTCTGGAACCCCAAAAATTCTAAAATAAATTTATGGACGTGTGGAATTTATCTATTAATCATCTTCAAAAATAATTAACTAAATAGCACTCTCCAGTAAAAAATGGCAGCAATTCTCGTGAGCGCTAAAGTTTCTGTTTATTACAGCAGGATCAAAAAGACTTTCCCCAAGTCTTCCCAACGGTTCTACTTGGCACAAACACTAATTAAACACAAAAAATACAACCAAAACAGAGGATAGATAAATTATTTATTACTAAACAGGAGCAAAAATCAAGGAATAAAAATAAAATTGGTTTGCCTCCCAACAAGTGCTATTGTTTAACGCCCCTAGCTAGGCATAAAAGCGAAGATAGATCTAGGTATTGCCATCTTTGGTAGGCAATCCATAAGTGGCTCTCATAATAGATTCATCGGGTAATTTAATTTTCTTTCTAGGAAAGTGTTCCATGACCTTCCTTAACGGAAGTTGGAATCTAATATTTCCTTCCTTCATATCAATAATTGCACTAATCGTTCTAAGGAAAGGTCTACCGAGAATAATAGGACATGAAGGATTGCAATCTATATCAAGAACAATGAAATCTATGGGCACATAATTACTATCTGCAACAATAAGAACATCATTAATCTTTCCCATATGTTTCTTAATAGTGCAATCCGCAAGGTTCAAGTTTAAAGAACAATCATCAAATTCACGGAAACCTAGCAAATCACACAAAGTTTTTGGGATCGTGGAAACACTAGCACCCAAATCACAAAAAGCATAGCATTCATGATCTTTAATTTTTATTTTAATAGTAGATTCGCACTCATAAAGTTTTCTAGGGATAGAAACTTCCAACTCAAGTTTTTCTTCATAAGATTGCATCAAAGCATCAACAATATGTTTAGTAAAAGCTTTATTTTGACTATCAACATGAGGAGAATTTAGCACGGATTGCAACAATGAAATACAATCTATCAAAGAGCAATTATCATAATTAAATTGCTTGTAATCCAAGATAGTGGGTTCATTGATATCTAAAGTTTTGACCTCTCCAATCCCACTTTTATCAATTTTTGCATCAAGGTCTAAAAACTCTGAATTTTTGGGACGCCTTCTAACTAAAGTTGACTCATCTCCAGTCCCATAATTATCAAGATTCATATTGCAAAACAAGGATTTAATAGGGGACACATCAATTACTTTTAGATCTTCATCTTTATTGTCATGAAAACTAGAAGAACACGCTTTCACAAAGCAATCTTTCTTAGCACGCATCCTAGCGGTTCTTTCTTTGCACTCATCAATGGAAATTCTCATGGCTTTGACAGACTCATTAATATCATGCTTAGGTGGAATAGATCAAAGTTTCAAAGAATCAACATCAAGAGAAATTCTATCCATGTTCCTAGCCAACTCATCAATCTTAAGCAATTTTTCTTCAATCAAAGCATTGAAACTTTTTTGCGAAGTAATAAATTCTTTAATACTAGATTCAAAATCAGAGGTCATATTATTATAATTTACATAAGAATTGTTGTAGGAATTACCATAATTATTAGAGGAATTACTAGGAAATGGCCTAGAATTAAAATTACCTCTATACACGTTATTACCAAAAATTTGCCTACCAAAAAAATTCACATCCATAGATTCATTATTATTCTCAATAAAAGTAGACAAAGGTATATCATTAGGATCAGTAGGAGCACTCTTATTAGCAAACAATTTCATAAGTTCATCCATCTTTCCACTCAAAACATTAATCTCTTCAATTGCATGCACCTTTTTACTAGTAGATCTTTCAGTGTGCCATTGAGAATAATTAACCATAATATTATCTAGGAGTTTGGTAGCTTCTCCTAAAGTGATTTCCATAAAAGTGCCTCCCGCGGCCGAATCTAAAAGATTTCAAGAAGCAAAATTCAATCCGGCATAAAAAATTTGTATAATCATCCATGAATTCAAACCATGTGTAGGGCAATTACGTATCATTAATTTCATCCTCTCCCAAGATTGTGCAACATGTTCATGATCAAGTTGCTTAAAATTCATAATATCGTTTCTAAGAGAGTTGTGTTGGGGAACATAGTAATTTCAAAAAATTCCTACGCACACGCAGGATCATGGTGATGCATAGCAACGAGAGGGGAGAGTGTTGTCTACATAGCCTTGCAGACCGTTCGCGGAAGCGTTATATCAACACAGTTGATGTAGTCATACGTCTTCACGATCTGACCGATCCAAGTACCAAAAGCACGACACCTCCGAGTTCTGCACACGTTCGGCTCGATGACGTCCTCGCCTTCTCGATCCAGCAAGAGGGGCGAAGTAGTAGATGAGTTCCAGTAGCACGACGGTGTGGTGACGGTGTTGGTAAAGAACAATTTCTGCAGGGCTTCGCCTAAGCACTATGAAAACTATGACGGAGGATAAACTAGAGGGGACGGGGTTGCTGGCACACGGCTTGGTGTTTCTCGATGTGTCTTTGGTGCTAGCCCTGCCCCTCTATTTATATGTTGAGCCCTGGGGTCGAAACTTGGAGCAAAAGCCTCCTCAAAGTCAGTTTTGCCCGAAAGGCAAGAGTCCCGCTCAGACTCCAGGACCAAACGCAACAATCCTTGGCGTCTGGCCTAGACGCTAGGGACTCCGGCTCTTGGGCCCCTGGCCTCCACAAAACTCCTTTTGCACCGACTTATAGCCCCATGGGCCTGACCCCATATCATCCAATATATGAATCTTTACCTCCGGACCATTCCAGAGCTCCTCGTCATGTCCGTGATCTCATCCGGGACTCCGAACAACATTCGGTCACCAACATACATGACTCATATAATACTATATCATCAACAAACGGTAAGCGTGCGGACCCTACGGGTTCGAGAACTATGTAGACATGACCGAGACACCTCTCTGGTCAATAACCAATAGCAGGACCTGGATGCCCATATTGGCTCCTACATATTCTATGAAGGTCTTTATCGGTCAGACCGCATAACAACATACGTTGTTCCCTTTGTCATCAGTATGTTACTTGCCCGAGATTCGATCGTCGGTATCTCAATACCTAGTTCAATCTCGTTACCGGCAAGTCTCTTTACTCATTCTGTAATACATCATCCCGCAACTAACTCATTAGTTGCAATACTTGCAAGGCTTATAGTGATGTGCATTACCGAGTGTGCCCAGAGATACCTCTCCGACAATCGGAGTGACAAATCCTAATCTCGAAATACGCCAACCCAACAAGTACCTTTGGAGACACCAGTAGAGCACCTTTATAATCACCCAGTTACGTTGTGACGTTTGGTGGCACACAAAGTGTTCCTCTGGTAAACGGGAGTTGCATAATCTCATAGTCATAGGAACATGTATAAGTCATGAAGAAAGCAATAGCAACAAACTAAACGATCAAGTGCTAAGCTAACGGAATGGGTCAAGTCAATCACATCATTCTCCTAATGATGTGATCCCGTTAATCAAATGACAACTCATGTCTATGGTTAGGAAACTTAACCATCTTTGATCAACGAGCTAGTCAAGTAGAGGCATACTAGTGACACTCTGTTTTCTATGTATTCACACATGTATTATGTTTCTAGTTAATACAATTCTAGCATGAATAATAAACATATATCATGAAATAAGGAAATAAACAATAACTTTATTATTGCCTCTAGGGCATATTTCCTTCAAGTTGATCTTAGCGCGAGGAAAATACTTAGAGATAAAAGCATCTTTGCACTTATTCCATGAATCAATACTATTTTGAGGCAAAGACGAAAACCAAGCTTTAGCAAGATCTCTAAGCGAAAACGCAAATAGCTTAAGTTTAAGAATATCGTTGTCCACATATTTCTTCTTTGGCATATCACACAAATCAACAAAGTTGTTTAGATGGGTAGCGTCATCTTCACTAGGAAGGTCGGAAAACGGATCTTTCATGACAAGATTCAGCAAAGCAGTATTAATTTCACAAGATTCAGCATCAGTAAGAGGAGAAATCGGAGTGCTAATAAAATCATTATCATTGGTATTGGAAAAGTCACACAATTTGGTATTATCTTGAGCCATCATGACAAGCAAGCAATCCAACACACAAGGAAACAAGAAGCAAGCGAAAAAGAGGCGAACGGAAAAAGAGGGCGAAGGGCAAGGGTGAAGTGGGGGAGAGGAAAACGAGAGGCAAATGGCAAATAATGTAATTCGGAGGATAATAGTTGTGATGGGTACTTGGTAGGTATTGACTTGGCGTAGATCTCCCCGGCAACGGCGCCAGAAATCCTTCTTGCTACCTCTTGAGCACTGCGTTGGTTTTTCCTTGAAGAGGAAAGGGTGGTGCAGTAAAGCAGCGTAAGTATTTCCCTTAGTTTTTGAGAACCAAGGTATCAATCCAGTAGGAGACCACGCGCGAGTCACCTCGTACCTACACAAACAAATAAGAACCTCGCAACCAACACGATAAAGGGGTTGTCAATCCCTTCACGGCCACTTACAAGAGTGAGATCTGATAGAGATAATAATAATAAGATAAATATTTTTGGTATTTTTATGATATAGATTGAAAGTAAAGATTGCAAAATAAAATAGATTGGAAACTTGTATGATGGAAAATAGACCCGGGGAACATAGGTTTCACTAGTGGCTTCTCTCAAGATAGCATAAGTATTACGGTGGGTGAACAAATTACTGTTGAGCAATTGATAGAAAAGTGAATAATTATGAGAATATCTAGGTATGATCATGTATATAGGCATCACATCTGTGACATGTAGACCGTCTCCTGCCTGCATCTACTACTATTACTCCACACATCGACTGCTATCCAGCATGCATCTAGAGTATTAAGTTCATAAGAACAGAGTACCGCCTTAAGCAAGATGACATGATATAGAGGGATAAACTCATGCAATATGATGTAAACCCCATCTTTTTATCCTCGATGGCAACAATACAATACGTGTCGTTTCCCTGTCACTAGGATCGAGCACCGCAAGATTGAAACCAAAGTTAAGCACTTCTCCCATTGCAAGAAAGATCAATCTAGTAGGCCAAACCAAACTGATAACTCGAAGAGACTTGCAAAGATAAACCAATCATACATAAAAGAATTCAGAGAAGATTCAAATATTGTTCATAGATAATCTGGATCATAAACCCACAATTCATTGGATCTCGACAAACACACCGCAAAAGAAGATTACATCGAATAGATCTCCAAGAGAATCAAGGAGAACTTTGTATTGAGGTCCAAAGAGAGAGAAGAAGCCATCTAGCTACTATCTATGGACCCGAAGGTCTGAGGTAAACTACTCACACATCATCGGAGGGGCCATGGAGTTGATGTAGAGGCCCTCCATGATCGATGCCCCCTCCGGCGGAGCTCCGGAAAAGGCCCCAAGATGGGATCTCTTGGGTACAGAAGGTTGCGGCGGTGGAAATAGGGTTTCGTGGTGCTCCTGGATGTTTGCGGGGTATATGAATATATATAGGAGGAAGAAGTAGGTCGGTGGAGCAACGAGGGGCCCACGAGGGTGGAGGGCGCGCCCAAGGGGGTAGGCGCCCCCCTGCCTCATGTCCTCCGCGTTGATTGCTTGACGTCCACTCCAAGTCTTGTGGATCACGTTTGTTCCAAAAATCACGCTCCCAAAGGTTTCATTCCGTTTGGACTCCGTTTGATATTCCTTTTCTGCGAAACACTGAAATAGGCAAAAAAAGACAGCAATTTGGGTTGGGCCTTCGGTTAATAGGTTAGTCCCAAAAATAATATAAAAGTGTAAAATAAAGCCCGTTATCATCCAAAACAAATAATATAATAGCATGGAACAATCAAAAATTATAGATACACTGGAGACGTATCAGTTATCATCTGACTTAACACCTGCCGGGTTATCATCTGACTTAACACCTGGCGGGTTATCATCTGACTTAACTCCTGTCGGGTTATCATCTGACTTAACACCTGCCGGGTTATCATCTGACTTAACACCTGCCGGGTTATCATCTGACTTAACACCGGCCGGTTTACCAGGTCCCAGCCGAGTTATAACTCCGGTCGGGTCATACCGCAGGGTATATCCCCAACAAGAGTGGTACGGTAATCCTGTTCTGGAAGTCATTTTACATGACCATGACAAACCTACAAACTATGAGGAAGCGATGATGAGCCCAGATTCTGTAAAATGGCTTGAGGCCATGAAATCTGAGATGGGATCCACGTAACAAAATATGGACTTTGGTTGACTTGCCCGATGATCGGCAAGCCATAGAGAATAAATGGATCTTCAAGAAGAAGACTGACGCTGACGGTAATGTTATTGTCTACAAAGCACGACTTGTTGTGAAAGGTTTTCGATAAATTCAAGGAGTTGACTACGATGAGACCTTCTCACTCGTAGCGATGCTTATGTCCATCCAAATCATGTTAGCAATTACCGCATTTTATGGTTATGAAATTTGGCAAATGGATGTCAAAACTGCATTCCTTAATGGATATCTTAAAGAAGAGTTGTATATGATGCAACCAGAAGGTTTTGTCGATCCAAAAGGTGCTAACAAAGTGTGTAAGCTCCAGCGATACATTTATGGACTAGTGCAAGCATCTCGGAGTTGGAATATATGCTTTGATAGTGTGATCAAAGCATATGGTTTTATACAGACTTTTGGAGAAGCCTGTATTTACAAGAAAGTGAGTGGGAGCTCTGTAGCATTTCTAATATTATATGTGGATGACATATTGTTAATTGGAAATGATACTGAATTTCAGAATAGCATAAAAGGATACTTGAATAATAATTTTTCAATGAAAGACCTCGGTGAAGCTGCTTATATATTGGGCATCAAGATCTATAGAGATAGATCAAGACGCTTAATTGGACTTTCACAAAGCACATACCTTGATAAAGTTTTGAATAAGTTCAAAATGGATCAAGCAAAGAAAGGGTTCTTGCCTGTGTTACAAGGTGTGAAGTTGAGTCGGACTCAATGCCTGACCACTTCAGAAGAGAGAGAGAAAATATAAGTCATTCCCTATGCTTCAGCCATAGGTTCTACCATGTATGCAATGCTGTGTACCAGACCTGATGTGTGCCTTGCTATTAGTTTAGCAGGAAGGTACTAAAGTAATCCAGGAGTGGATCACTGGACAACGGTCAAGAACATCCTAAAATACCTGAAAAGGACTAAGGATATGTTTCTCGTTTATGGAGGTGACAAAGAGCTCGTTTTAAACGGTTACGTCGATGCAAGCTTTGACACTGATCCGGATGACTCTAAGTCACAAACCAGATACATATTTTTATGGAATGGTGGAGCTGTTAGTTGCTGCAATTCCAAGCAGAGCGTCGTGGCAGGATCTACGTGCGAAGAGGAGTACATAGCTGCTTTGGAAGCAGCAAATGAAGGAGTCTGGATGAAGGAGTTCATATCCGATCTAGGTGTCATACCTAGTGCATCGGGTCCAATGAAAATCTTTTGTGACAATACTGGTGCAATTGCCTTGGCAAAGGAATCCAGATTTCACAAGAGAACCAAGGACATCAAGAGACGCTTCAATTCCATCCGCGATCAAGTCAAGGAGGGACACATAGAGATTTGCGAGATACATACGGATCTGAATGTTGCAGACCCATTGACTAAGCCTCTCTCATGAGCAAAACATGACTAACACCAAGACTCCATGGGTGTTAGAATCATTACTATGTAATCTAGATTATTGACTCTAGTGCAAGTGGGAGACTGAAGGAAATATGCCCTAGAGGCAATAATAAAGTTGATATTTATATTTCCTTATATCATGATAAATGTTTATTGTTCATGCTAGGATTGTATTAGCCGGAAACTTAGTACATGTGTGAATACATTGTGACGCCCCTGATTCAACCATACACTAATCATACACGCAGATGTGTACGATCAAGATCAGGGACTCACGGGAATATATCACAACACAACTCTACAAATAAAATAAGTCATACAACCATCATATTACAAGCCAGGGGCCTCGAGGGCTCGAATACAAGAGATCGATCATAGACGAGTCAGCGGAAGCAACAATATCTGAGTACAGACATAAGTTAAACAAGTTTGCCTTAAGAAGGCTAGCACAAACTGGGATACAGATCGAAAGAGGTATAGGCCTCCTGCCTGGGATCCTCCTAAACTACTCCTGGTCGTCGCTAGCGGCCTGCACGTAGTAGTAGGCACCTCCTGAGTAGTAGCAGTCATCATCGACAGTGGCGTCTGGCTCCTGGACTCCATCATCTAGTCGCAACAATCAGGTATAGGAAGGGGGAAAAGGGGGGCAAAGCAACCGTGAGTACTCATCCAAAGTACTCGCAAGCAAGGAGCTACACTACATATGTATGCATTGGTATCAAATGGAATAAGGGTACCATTTTTGGACTGAACTGCAGAATGCCGGAATAAGAGGGGGAAAGCTAGTCCTATCGAAGACTACGCTTCTGGTAACCTCCATCTTGCAGTAGAAGAAGAGAGTAGATGGTAAGTTCACCAAGTATCATCGCATAGCATAATCCTAACCGGCGATCCTCCCCTCGTCGCCCTATTAGAGAGTGATCACCGGGTTGTATCTGGCACTTGGAATGGTGTGTTTTATTAAGTATCTAGTTCTAGTTGTCATAAGGTCAAGGTACAACTCCAAGTCGTCCTGTTACCGAAGATCGCGGCTATTCGAATAGATTAACTTCCCTGCAGGGGTGCACCACATTTCCCAACACGCTCGATCCCCTTTGTCCGGACACACTTTCCTGGGTCATGCCCGGCCTCAGAAGATCAACACGTCGTAGCCCTACCTAGGCACAATAGAGAGGTCAGCACGCCGGTCTAAATCCTATGGCGCAGGGGTCTGGGCCTGATAGTCTCCAATGTATCTATAATTTTTGATTGCTCCATGCTATATTACCTACTGTTTTGGACTATATTGGGCTTTATTTTCCACTTTTATATTATTTTTGGGACTAACCTATTAACCGGAGGCCCAGCCCAGAATTGTTGTTTTTTGCCTATTTCAGTGTTTCGGAGAAACAGACTATCAAACGAAGTCCAAATGGAATGAAACCTTCGGGAACGCGATTTTCTCATCAGATAAGACCCAGGAGACTTGGACCCTCCGTCAAGAAAGCCACGAGGCGGTCACGAGGGTGGAGGGCGCCCCCCCTAGGGCACGCCCCCCTGCCTCGTGGGCCCCTCGAAGCTCCACTAACATACTCCTTCCTCCTATATATACCTACGTACCCCGAAACGATCAGATATGGAGCCAAAAACCTAATTCCACCACCGCAACTTTCTGTATCCACGAGATCCCATCTTGGGGCATGTTCCGGAGCTCCGCCGGAGGGGGCATCGATCACGGAGGGCTTCTACATCATCATCCAAGCCCCTCCGATGAAGTGTGAGTAGTTTACTTCAGACCTACGGGTCCATAGTTAGTAGCTAAATGGCTTCTTCTCTCTTTTTGGATCTCAATACAATGTTCTCCCCCTCTCTTGTGGAGATCTATTGGATGTAATCTTCTTTTTGCGGTGTGTTTGTTGAGACCGATGAATTGTGGGTTTATGATCCAATCTATCTATGAATAATATTTGAATCTTCTCTGAATTCTTTTATGTATGATTGGTTATCTTTGCAAGTCTCTTCGAATTATCAGTTTGGTTTGGCCTACTAGATTGGTTTTACTTGCCATGGGAGAAGTACTTAGCTTTGGGTTCGATCTTGCGGTGTCCTTTCCCAGTGACAGAAGGGGCAGCAAGGCACATATTGTATTGTTGCCATCGAGGATAACAAGATGGGGTTTTTATCATATTGCATGAAACTATCCCTCTACATCATGTCATCTTGCTTAAAGCGTTACTCTGTTTTTAACTTAATACTCTAGATGCATGCTGGATAGCGGTCGATGAGTGGAGTAATAGTAGTAGATGTAGGCAGGAGTCGGTCTACTTGTCTCGGACGTGATGCCTATATACATGATCATACCTAGATATTCTCATAACTATGCTCAATTCTGTCAACTGCTCAATAGTAATTTGTTCACCCACCATAGAATACTTATGCTCTTTAGAGAAGCCACTAGTGAAACCTATGGCCCCGGGGTCTCTTTCACATCATATCAAGCTCCATCACTTTATTATTGCTTGGCTTTTTACTTTTACTTTTACTTTTCACTTTGCATCTCTACACCAGAAATACCAAAAATATTATTTATCATCTCTATCAGATCTCACTTTCGTAAGTGACCGTGAAGGGATTGACAACCCCTAAGCGCGTTGGTTGCGTTGAGCTATTGTTTTTGTGTAGGTACAAGGGACTCACGCGTAGCCTCCTACTGGATTGATACCTTGGTTCTCAAAAACTGAGGGAAATACTTACGCTACTTTGCTGCATCATCCTCTCCTCTTCGGGGAAATCCAACACAGTGCTCAAGAGGTAGTAGGGCCCATCGCCCATTGCGCACCTACATGTCGCGAACGCGGCCGGTAAGCAGACCTAGCCTCCCTAATAAAAGAGCAGACTTTCCAGTCCAATCGGGCGCGCGCTGCTCAGTCGTTGACGTCAAGAAGGCTTCGGCTGATACCACGACGTCGAGTGCCCATAATTGTTCCCGCATAGTTGGTTAGTGCGTATAGGCCAGTATCCAGACTCAGATCAAATACCCAGATCTCGTTAAGCGTGTTATTTTGAAGTAGCCGCGAATGCCGACCATGGCCAGGCCCACCTCTCACCTAGGTGGTCTCCGCCTGCCCTATCGCTCTGCCTCAAAGTAACAGTTGTGGGCCGTCGGGAACCCAGGCCCACCACTACCTGGGTGGAACCACCTTCCCCTTCAACTCCCAACATCGGAATCACTTGCGGGTACTCAACGAGCCGACCCGACTTTAGTCACAACATGTATAGTATGTATGTATAGTATATACCCGTGATCAACACCTGACGTGATCACGGCCCGATAGTATAGCATGGCAGACTAACAAGAATGTAGGGCCACTAATGATAATCTATCATCCTATACTAAGCATTTAGGATTGCAGGTAAGGTATCAACAGATGTAGCAACAATGACAGGCTATGCATCAGAATAGGATTAACGGAAAGCAGTAACATGCTACACTACTCTAATGCAAGCAGTAGAAAGAGAGTAGGCGATATCTGGTGATCAAGGGGGGGCTTGCCTGGTTGCTCTAGCAAGAAGGAGGGGTCGTCAACAGCGTAGTCGATCGGGGCACTAGCAGCAGCGTCAGCCTCGTAGTCTACGGGAGAGAAGAGGGGGAAGAAACAATGAATACAATGCAAACAGATGCATAACGATGCATGACATGACAAGTACGGTGCTAGGGGTGCCCTAACGCGGTATGAGGTGATACCGGTGAAGGGGGGAAACATCCGAGAAAATATCCCCGGTGTTTCGCGTTTTCGGACAGATGAATCGGAGGGGAAAAGTTGTGTGTTTGCTATGCTAGGGATGCGTGGCGGACGAACAGGCTGCGTATCCGGATTCGTCTCGTCCTTCTGAGCAACTTTCATGTAAAAGTTTTTCCATCCGAGCTATGGTTTCTTTTAAATTAATTTCTAAAAGATTTAAATCACTTTTAGGAATTTCTTTTAATTATTTTAAAACAACATTATCCAGAATAGTGATTACTGATGTCAGCATGACATCAGCAGTCAACAAAGGTGTTGACTGGCTCAAGCTGACGTGTGGGTCCCATCTGTCATTGACACATCGCCCGAACTAACACATTAGTTAGTTTAATTAGATATTTAGGTTAATCAAGTTTAATTAGTTTAACTAAATAGGATTAATTAATTTAATTAATTAGCTAATTAATTAATTAATTTAATTATTATTTTTATCTTTTTAATTTTTTTATACGTTCTGCGGGTGGGCCCCCACTGTCAGTGGCACAGGGGCCATAGCGAGCGTGGGCGTTATCGGGTGCGGCCGCACGCGCACCCGCACGGAGGTGACGGAGGGCGCAGGTCACGGGCCGCGGCCATCGGCGACGAGCGCGGCTATGGCGGACGAGGCCGTGGGTGCGATGGTCCGGGGTCGGCAGCGGCACGGGGAGGCGTGGCGTAGGTGAGGCAACGGCGAGACGGCCGGTGCGTGCAGCAGGGGGCGATGGGCGGGGTGAGTAGTGGCGGTGCGGGGCGCGGTGAGTGCGGCGAGTGCATGGGGGCGCAGGCGAGCACACACGGTCATGGGCAGGGGCGGCCGTCGGCGGCAGCCACGCAGGCGGGGGCACACGCCGGGGCGCGAGGGCAGCGGCTGTAGAGCACGGCGGAAGCAGCGAAGGTTGGGCATGGGCAGATAGCTGCGGGCGAGGGGTGCGGTGGCCGGTGCGGCCAGGCGCGTGTGTCCGGGCAGGGTGCGTCCATGGGCACGGGCTGGGAGCCCAGGGCGACGCGCACGAGCGGGGCTGCAGCCTGAGCGCGGCGTGCAGCGAGGGCGAGGCGCGGTCGGGCATGGAGCGGGGTGCGGCGACGTCTGGGAACATGGAAGAGCGGAAAAGGGCGTCGCTGCTCACCCCCGTTGCAGGGGATCTGGGGCGGTGAGGCTCGGGGTCGGCCGATGAGGAGGAGGCCGAGGACGCGGCGACGCAGGGGAGGAGCGGCGATGGCGTCCGGCGTGGTCGTCCCGGTCGGTGGCGATGGTCGGTCCAGTCGACGTGGCTCGAGG
>NC_057794.1:86947663-86955436 GCF_018294505.1 Triticum aestivum | reverse complement strand
GTGGCTCGAGGAGGCCGGTGGGGTAGGGGCGATGGCGTCGGGGCGATGACGGGCGGCGAGGTCCCTGGGTGGCGGCGCGTTCAGATCGGGGGGAGAGGAGGAAGCGCCAGGGAGAGTGGGGGAATCGGGGGGTGGTGGGTGTAGTGGGAGGTGTGGATGGACCGATCTAGGTCACGGGGGGAGTGGGGGTTATGGGGGCACCGACTGGGCCGCCCTGGCTTGCCCAGTGGCCAGCTGGGCCGAGGCCCAGTGGGGTGTCTTTGTTTTATTTTTATTTTTCATTTATTTATTCTTTTCTGTTTTATGTTAGTTTCTGATATTTTAGATTTGATATTTTAGTTTCTTTAAAATACCAAGTTAACACCTATATTAGTATCATCAAAATAGGCCACTGCCAAACCTAGTTTGGACCCAAAATAAATTAGTTTAATATTTTTATACTTTCAAAAGCAATTAAATTATTACTTTAGCCACTCTTTTTAATTAGTTTATGGGCATTTAAACACTTTGTAAAAGGTTGGTTCCACCACCAAAACTAGTTAGGGATTATTTACCACACGATGAACATTTTAGTGTTAATATTTGAAAACTTTTATTGTTTGCTTGATTTTAAATTTGAATTTGAGTCGATTTTGACCTATCGAGAGTTTATCAATAGTAACCGAGGTGACATGGCATCATTAGCGGGGGATCACTGTAGCTTAACTATCCGGGCATCACAATTCTGCACTACAAGAAATCTCGTCTTGAGATTTAAGAGGTGGGTAAGGGGGAAGTTCTGGTTACGGAATTCTAACGGATCTTCTCGGTCTTGGTTGCTGTTCCCAAAGAGTTTGCTCCATGATGTTTATCCCTCCATGCCTCTGCTTCTGTGCGTTGGGACGAAGTTGTCATCCTTTCTTTGGGAACTCCATCGTACTTACGTAGAATAAAGGGGGAGCCTTCCCGGAGAATGGACCTTGGCAAGGTTGACTATCTGGTAGATAACATCGGGGAAGGAGGCGGAAAGTAACTCTCGAATTGAAACCTCTGAAAATATCGAGAGCAAAGTACGGAGGTATTATGGGAAGTTTCGAGTGGGCAGGCAATCGATCGTTGCCTGAAACAAAGTGTGAAAGGGGTTCAGAGCAACAGAATTAAGTATTGTGTTTAATACCAGAACTGAGGATCACACGGAAGGTGCCTCGTGAATTACCTATGAAGCCAAGCGTGAGGAATATCTTTGGAAACAGGGTATACAGGAGAGTCGGGTTTCGATCCTGTGGAATTGTGGGTTATGGGCCCACCATGTGGGTTAAAAGTAGGAAGGGCGATGACGTCTTACACGATCATGTAAGCATGGCATGTCAGAGGATAACCGGTCATTTATGTTGGCAACAACGTTGGTACCAAGGGCGAGGGACGAGGAGAACCATTTTCCTGCTCGTTGAACGAGGCGGACCAATAGGCAAAGTTCTCATCCATCGGTGGTTACCGGAATGTCATCAACAATAGTAACAGGGTTATACTTGAGAAGGTTGTACACCGAGGTGTTTACATAAGCAGGGAAATATTATTGCTTATATCCTAAAGATCACAAGAAAGGTTAAACAAAACAATGGAAAGGAAAAAGTGATTCTCAGATTAAACAGGAGAATGGAAAGGAAAATGTGATTAAACACATATTTCACGGGTATATCCTTCCCAAGGACAAGCAGAGCATGGTATCCATGATAGGATATAATGTAGAAAACTCTTTAGGTAGGGGAGAGAAATTTCATGACATTACCCATACAACGGTGTTTGGATAATTGAGCGAGAAACATTTAGCATTGGGCTTCAAATGTTCTTGTTGAAAATCGGATTACCACAGACATGCCTCAGGATAGCATTGACATGGTCTTCAAGCAAAGGTTAGACTTCGGATACACAAGGGATCCATCAGGAACAACTCATAGAATAAGTGTTACAATTTACTTATGGAAGAATGACTAACCTTGCTAGAAAGGAAACTATAACAATAGGCCCTCCGGGCAGGTGTGTTAGGATGACATCACCTTATTGGGTTAAGGACCAATGTTATAACTCTTGGGAATATGTTCCAACCATCATATCTGACCGAGATTCAGATCTGATTGGTGTCAGAATAGCTCGGACTCGGGATGTCTGAGAAGAAAAGGTGCAACACAAATTGACGAGCTGACATTGTAAGATTCTCGAGAAATGAACTATGGAAGCAAGTTCCGAACCATGGGTTCATCATTAAACCAAGGAGAGGATGAGGAGGTGGCTGATGAACTCAGCGACAATTCATTGAGATTTCCAAAAGATGGATGTCCATAATTATGTGAACAAGGAGATAGCATTTGTCAGATCAAATGATATAATGATGTATGCTCGAGGAAAACATACACAATTTAAACATTGGTTGAAAGGTGCACCCGAATTATGGGCTTAGGTAGCAAGATCAATGATAGAAGGGTGATTCGATATCACATGCACAAAGAATGTAACTATCGTTCAATAATGTACAAGCAATATGGTTGCTAGAAGTTTTGAATTTACACATCATAGTTCATTTGTCAGCATTCCGGTTATAAACAACACGAGGACCAATAAGGAATTGTGATGGTGAGAAGTATCACTTGTATCAAGAATTCTCAATAGGTGGTGAATTCCCCACAATGGTCTTGACATAAAAGGTGATAATATTCCAAGGTAAAGAAGAACAAATGTTGGATAGCAACGAACTCAAGGTATAACACAAAACACGAACAAGTTGTGTTGGAAGGAAGGCAATAAGGTGGAAGATGATAACACAAATCATCGAGGGCAAGGATGGTATTTCTTGTCATGAATTCAATAGATATCCTAGAAGGAGTCAAAATATTGATGATGATCAAGACAATTTTTGTCGAGAGGCTCCACAAAGATGTAATCGATCGGCGATGACATCAAGTCAAAGGAATGATGAAGCGGAAGGTAAATGGAACCAAGGGTATGACACAAAACTCCAAACCAAGCTTGATGTTCAAAGCGAAATGATATGATGAGGAAGATCGACACGAGTTTAGTTCATTGTCAAAAATTGTGCTCCGGGAAGAAGGACCAGGTAGCATAGTTAAAATTTATCATGCCAATGATATAGCCGATCCCGCTAGGAATGACTTAAATGATTATTAACTCATGAGTAACAAAAAATACTTAGAGTTATTGAATCAGAGTGCGGAATCGATTCACTTATCGGTGTTCTCGAGTGACTATTAACTCGGAACCCGGAGGTGGATTGGAATCGGCGAGAATAATAGTTGATGAAGAACTCATAAGAAGTTATGTAGTTCCTTGATATTCTCGAGATACTGGAGGGTATTACTCGAAGGAAGATCGACATAGGGGTTGCGGAGATGAATTGATCTACAGAAGACAAGTGTTTTCACTTGCCTGAGAAATGGAATCAAGGAGAAAATATGGTCGGAACCACTATTGCAAAGGATCAATTCACAGATACCAAATGATATTATATCAAGGGAATAGTTAGTATTACAAGAAGCTTCCATGATAGGATATACATCATGGCCATGGGCATGAACACAAAGTTCAAGGTCGACTCCCACTTCTTCAATGTATAGCCTTGCATTCACTTCTCATTTTCGAAGAAGTTGTAGTGTTAAAATTTTATCTGGCAAAATACCAGAAGAGTATGAGTCATGAAAACTTTCGAGTTCACACATATTAAGGAAGGCATAGGTTCAACCCATTGGGGCATCTTAGGAACATATACCACGAACTTCAGGAGTAAATAACACAAGCTCAAAAGTAGAGCATGGTTGACAAAAGTAGAGGATACAATTTACCAAAGGCATTATGTATCATGTAAAGAACTCACAAGAATTTTGGTTGTGAGGGACATTTTCGGATAATAACCCGGTAATGGGTATGGCGGGCCACAACGGAGCTGATGTGAGCATCGGCACACAACCAGAAGAAGAAACAATGCAAAGGCATTGGAGTATAGAAACTGACTAACTCAAAGCTCAAATGCAAAGGAATTATCATTTCCAAATCAAGGGATCAGAAGCAATGCTCTGATTAGGGATGGATAAGTTGAATAGCCTTAGGGGTATAATCAACGGCAATTTGATTGGTCGAGAACCAATTCCAGTTAAAAGAATGGCAGCTCAGCCACAAAGGTAATTTATAAGGATCAACGATGATTGCGGGCATTCGCAAACATATCGAATCAAATGCTCATTATTGCGATGTCAAAGGATGCTAATGAATATCGCTAGTCATATGGAATTAACCATATTACAAGCAGGTAAGGAAGATGAGGAGCAATAGGCTACCGAGGATTTCAGAAGATCGAATAGCATTTCGAAGAATTTTGTGAAACAGATAAACAACTGGGGATGAACGGATACTCGGTAAATGCAAGGAATATCCGTAGGGGTATTCATGTGGCAATGAACTGCAAGGCAGTAGGCACAGGGTATTCTCAGAACAATAGAGAGAATTTTGGGGTATCTTGTAATAACAAGATCAACGGAGAATGATTGTATGAATGACAAGAGTATGACGTTATCCATAAGGATATGTCGGTGGTAGGAAAATGCGAAAGCAATGAGCACAAAGTTTCGGGAGAACATTGGAGAGTATCTTTGGAACCTTCTGGTGAAACAATCGATCATCTGTAATGAAGGGGCTCTCCGGGGGAAAGTGATCA
Source organism: Triticum aestivum (assembly GCF_018294505.1). NCBI lineage: Eukaryota > Viridiplantae > Streptophyta > Magnoliopsida > Poales > Poaceae > Triticum > Triticum aestivum. The sequence goes on along the minus strand of NC_057794.1, from coordinate 86,950,734 downwards.
CGAGATCCTAATGTTAGATTTAGTAAAATTCATTTAACCCGAATAGAAGAGATATTAGAGTCCCAGAGTATAGACGAGGAATAAAAGATCCTAATACCACCCAAATGGCGACATGGGCCCATAAGACACACAGCCATGTTAGTAAAAAGTTTTGCAATGTCTAGACTTGACTTTAGCCAAGGAGTGTGGAAGGGGGATTCCTACAGGCAGTCGGCTCTGATACCAACTTGTGACGCCCCTGATTCAATCATACACTAATCATACACGCAAATGTGTACGATCAAGATCTGGTACTCACGGGAAGATATCACAACACAACTCTACAAATAAAATAAGTCATACAAGCATCATATTACAAGCCAGGGGCCTCAAGGGCTCGAATACAAGAGCTTGATCATAGACGAGTCAGCGGAAGCAATAATATATGACTACAGACATAAGTTAAACAAGTTTGCCTTAAGAAGGCTAGCACAAACTGGGATACAGATCGAAAGAGGCGCAGGCCTCCTGCCGGGGAACCTCCTAAACTACTCCTGGTCGTCATCAGTGGCATGCACGTAGTAGTAGGCACATCCCGAGTAGTAGCAGTCATCATTGACAGTGGCGTCTGGCTCCTGGACTCCATCGTCTAGTTGCAACAATCGGGTATAGGAAGGGGGAAAGGGGGGGCAAAGCAACCATGAGTACTCATACAAAGTACTCGCAAGCAAGGAGCTACACTACATATGTATGCATTGGTATCAAATGGAATAAGGGTATCATTTGTGGACTGAACTGCAGAATGCCGGAATAAGAGGGGGACAGCTAGTCCTATCAAAGACTACGCTTCTGGTAACCTCCATCTTGCAGCAGAAGAAGAGAGTAGATGGTAAGTTCACCAAGTATCATTGCATAGCATAATCCTAACCGGCGATCCTCCGCCGTCGCCCTGTTAGAGAGCGATCACCGGGTTGTATCTTGCACTTGGAAGGGTGTGTTTTATTAAGTATCTGGTTCTATTTGTCATAAGGTCAAGGTACAACTCCAAGTCGTCCTGTTACCGAAGATCGCGGCTATTTGAATAGATTAACTTCCCTGCAGGGGTGCACCACATTTCCCAACACGCTCGATCCCCTTTGTCCGGACACACTTTCCTGGGTCATGCCCGGCCTCAGAAGATCAACACGTCGTAGCCCTACCTAGGCACAACAAAGAGGTTAGCACACCGGTCTAAATCCTATGGCGCAGGGGTCTGGGCCCATCTCCCATTGCACACCTACATGTTGCGAACGCGGCCGGTAAGCAGACCTAGCCTCCCTAATACAAGAGCAGGCGTTCAAGTCCAATCTGGCACACGCCACTCAGTCAATGACGTCAAGAAGGCTTCGACTGATACCACGACGTCGAGTGCCCATAACTGTTCCCATGTAGTTGGTTAGTGCGTATAGGCCAGTAGCCAGACTCAGATCAAATACCCAGATCTCGTTAAGCGTGTTATTTTGAAGTAGCCGCGAACGCTGACCAGGGCCAGGCCCACCTCTCACCTAGGTGGTCTCCGCCTGCCCTGTCGCTCCACCTCAAAGTAACAGTTGGGGGCCTTCGGGAACCCAGGCCCACCACTACCTGGGTGGAACCACCTGCCCCTTCAACCCCCAACATCGGAATCACTTGCGGGTACTCAACCAGCCGACCCGACTGTAGTCACAACATTTATAGTATGTATGTATAGTATATACCCGTGATCAACACCTGACGTGATCACGGCCCGATAGTATAGCATGGCAGACTGACAAGAATGTAGGGCCACAGATGATAATCTAGCATCCTATACTAAGCATTTACGATTGCAGGTAAGGTATCAACAGCTGTAGCAACAATGACAGGCTATGCATCACAATATGATTAACGGAAAGCAATAACATGCTACACTACTCTAATGCAAGCAGTAGAAAGAGAGTAGGCGATATCTGGTGATCAAGGGGGGGGGCTTGCCTGGTTGCTCTGGCAAGAAGGAGGGGCCGTCAACAGCGTAGTCGATCAGGGCTCCAGCAGCAGCGTCAGCCTCGTAGTCTACCGGAGAGAAGAGGGGGAAGAAACAATGAATACAATGCAAACAGATGCATAACGATGCATGACATGACAAGTAGCGGTGCTAGGGGTGCCCTAACACGGTATGAGGTGATACCGGTGAAGGGGGGAAACATCCGGGAAAATATCCCCGGTGTTTTGCGTTTTCGGACAAATGAATTGGAGGGGAAAAGTTGCGTGTTTGCTATGCTAGGGATGCGTTGCGGACGAACGGGCTACATATCCGGATTCGTCTCGTCGTTCTAAGCAACTTTCATGTACAAAGTTTTCCCATCCGAACTACGGTTTATTTTATATTAATTTCTAAAAGACTTAAATCACTTTTAGGATTTTTTTAATTATTTTAAAACAACATTATCCAGAATAGTGATTGCTGACGTCAGCAGTCAACAGAGGTGTTGATTGGGTCAAGCTGACGTGTGGGCCCCATCTGTCATTGACACATCGCCCTAACTAACAGATTAGTTAGTTTAACTAGATACTTAGGTTAATCAAGTTTAATTAGTTTAACTGAACATGATTAATTAATTTAATTAATTATCTAATTAATTAATTTAATTTAATTATTATTTTTATTTTTATCTTTTTTTTAAAATGCGTTCTTCTGGTGGGCCCCCACTGTCAGTGGCACAGGGGCCATAGCAGGCGTGGGCGTTACTGGGTGCGGGCGCACGCGCACCCGCACGAAGGTGGCGGAGGGCGCAGGTGGGGCCGTGCCCATGGCACGGCCAGGGAAGGGTGCCGGCCGCGGCGAGGAGGCCGGCCGGCGAGCGGAGGGGGAGAGCGGGTCGCGGGTCGCGGCCACCGGCGACGAGCGCGGCTATGGTGGACGAGGCCGTGGACGCGGTGGTCCGGGGTCGGCAGCGGCACTAGGAGGCATGGCGTAGGCGAGGCAACGATGAGATGGCCGGTGCGTGCAGCAGGGGGCGACGGGCGCAAGCGAGCAGTGGCGGTGCGGGGGGCGCGGTGAGTGCGGCGAGTGTAGGGGGCGCGGGCGAGCGCAC
>NC_057794.1:86931016-86946951 GCF_018294505.1 Triticum aestivum | reverse complement strand
AGAGTGTGGGGAATCGGGGGGAGTGGGTGTAGTGGGAGGTGTGGATGGACCGATCTAGGTCACGGGGGGAGTGGGGGGTTATGGGGGCGCCGACTAGGCCGGCCTGGCTTGCCGAGTGGCCGGTTGGGCCGAGGCCCAGCGGGGGGTCTTTGTTTTACTTTTATTTTTCATTTATTTATTTTTTCTGTTTTATTTTAGTTTCTGATATTTTAGATTTGATATTTTAGTTTCTTTAAAATACCAAGTTAACACCTAAATTAGTATCATCAAAATAGGCCACTGCCAAACCTAGTTTGGACCCAAAATAAATTAGTTTAATATTTTTATATTTTCAAAAGCAATTAAATTATTATTTTAGCCACTGGTTTTAATTAGTTTAGGGCATTTAAACACTTTGTAAAAGGTTGGTTCCACCACCAAAACTAGTTAGGGATTATTTACCACACGATGAACATTTTAGTTTTAATATTTGAAAACTTTTATTGTTTGCTTGATTTTAAATTTGAATTTGAATCGGTTTTGAGCTATCGAGATTTTATCAACAGTAACGAGGTGACGTGGCATCATTAGCGGGGGATCACTGTAGCTTAACTATTCGGGCGTCACATACATAGACAAACAGAGTGTCACTAGTATGCCTCTACTTGACTAGCTCGTTAAATCAAAGATGGTTAAGTTTCCTAACCATAGACATGAGTTGTCATTTGATGAACGGGATCACATCATTAGAGAATGATGTGATTCACTTGACCCATCCGTTAGCTTAGCACTATGATCATTTAGTTTATTGCTATTGCTTTCTTTATGACTTATACATGTTCCTATGACTATGAGATTATGCAACTCCCGAATACCGGAGGAACACTTAGTGTGCTATCAAATGTCACAACGTAACTAGGTGACTATAAAGATGCTCTACAGGTGTCTCCAATGGCGTTTGTTGAGTTGGCATAGATCGAGATTAGGATTTGTCACTCCGTGTATCGGAGAGGTATCTCTGGGCCCTCTCGGTAATGCACATCACTATAAGCCTTGCAAGCAATGTGACTAATGATTTAGTTACGGGATGTAGCATTACGAAACGAGTAAAGAGACTTGCCGGTAACGAGATTGAACTAGGTATTGAGACACCGACGATCGAATCTTGGGCAAGTAACATACCGATGACAAAGGGAACAACTTATGTTGTTATGCGGTTTGACCGATAAAGATCTTCATATAATATGTAGGAACCAATATGAACATCCAAGTTCCACCATTGGTTATTGACCGTTAGTGAGTCTCGGTCATGTCTACTTAGTTCTCGAACCCGTAGGGTTCGCACGCTCAACGTTCGATGACGATCGGTATTATGAGTTTATGTGGTTTGATGTACCGAAGGTAGTTCGGAGTCCCGGATGTGATCACGTACATGAAGAGGAGTCTCAAAATGGTTGAGACATAAAGATTGGTATATTGGAAGGCTATGTTTGGACACCGGAATGGTTTCGAATAAGTTCGGCAATTACCAGAGTACCGGGGAGTTAATGGGCCTTAATGGGCCATGGTGGGAGAGAGAAGGAGGCGGTCAAGTGGGGGGCGCCCCCCCCCAAGCCCAATTTGAATTGGGGAAGGGGCCGGCCCCCTTTCCTTCTCTCCTTCTCCCTCCTCCTTCTTCTCCTACTCCAACTAGGGAAAGGGGGAAACCTACTCCTACTAGGAGTAGGAATCCCCCTTGGGGCGCGCCATAGAGAGGGTCGGCCCTCCCCTCCTCCACTCCTTTATATACTAGGGAGGGGGGCACCCCATAGACACACAAGTTAACAGTTGTCTTAGCCGTGTGCGGTGCCCCCCTCCACAGATTTCCACCTTGGTCATATCGTTGTAGTGCTTAGGCGAAGCCCTGCGTCGGTAACTTCATCATCACCATCATCACGCCGTCGTGCTGACAAAACTCTCCCTCGGCCTTAGCTAGATCAAGAGTACAAGGGACGTCACCGAGCTGAACGTGTGCAGATTGCGGAGGTGTCGTGCGTTCGGTACATGATCGGTTGGATTGCGAAGACGTTCAACTACATCAACCGCGTCACTTAACACTTCCGCTTTCGGTCTATGATGGCACGTGGACACACTCTCCCCTCCCGTTGCTATGCATCACCTAGATGGATCTTGCATGTGCGTAGGAATTTTTTTGAAATACTACGTTCCCCAACAAAGAGTACTAAGGTGTGATCATATTTTGCTTGTGAGAGAAGTTTAGTCAACGAGTCTGCCACATTCAGATCGTATGTATTTTGCAAATTTCTATGTCTACAATGCTCTGCATGGAGCTATGCTAGCTAATTGCTCCCACGTTCAATACGTATCTAGATTGAGACTTAGAGTCATCTAGATCAGTATCAAAGCTTGCATCGACGTAACTCTTTGCGACGAACTCTTTATCACCTCCATAACCGAGAAACATTTCCTTAGTCCTCTTTAGGTACCTAAGGATAATTTTGATCGTTGTCCAATGATCTACCCTTGGATCACTATTGTACCCCCTTGCCAAAATCATGGCAAGGTACACAACAGGTTTGGTACACAGCATGGCATACTTTATAGAACCTATGCCTAAGGCATAGGGAATGACTTTCATTCTCTCTCTATCTTCTGCAGTAGCCGGGTTTTGAGTCTTACTCAACTTCACACCTTACAATACAGGCTAGAACTCCTTCTTTGACTGATCCATTTTGAACTCCTTCAAAATCTTGTCAAGGTATGTACTCATTGAAAATCTTATCAAGCATCTTGAAAATCTTAAGCAGCTTCACCGAGGTCTTCCATTGAAACATTCTTATTCAAGTATCATTTTATGTTGTCCAGAAATTCTATATCCTTTCCAATCAGCAATGTGTCATCCACACATAATATTAGAAATGCTACAGAGTTCCCACTCACTTTCTTGTAAATACGGGCTTCTCCGAAAGTCTGTATAAAACCATATGCTTTGATCACCTCATCAAAGCGTATATTCCAACTCCGAGATGCTTGCACTAGTCCATAAATAGATCGCTGGAGCTTGCAAACTTTGTTATCACCTTTAGGATCGACAAAAACCTTCTGGTTGCATCATATACAACTCTTTTTTAAGAAATCCATTAAGGAATGCAGTTTTGACGTCCATTTGCCAGATTTCATAATTATAAAATGCGGCAATTGCTAACATGATTCGGACAGACTTAAGCATCGCTACGGGTGAGAAAGTCTCATCGTAGTCAACTCCTTGAACTTGTCGAAAACCTTTTGCGACATGTCGAGCTTTGTAGACGGTAACATTACCATCAGCGTTAGTTTCTTCTTGAAGATCCATTTATTCTCTATGGCTCGCCGATCATCGGGCAAGTCAACCAAAGTCCACACTTTGTTCTCATACATGGATCCTATCTCAGATTTCATGGCCTCAAGCCATTTATTGGAATCTGGGCTCATCATCGCTTCTTCATAGTTTGTAGGTTCGTCATGGTCTAGTAACATGACTTCCAGAACAGGGTTACCATACCACTATGGTGCGGAACGTGCTCTGGTTGACCTACGAGGTTCGGTAGTAACTTGATCTGAAGTTTCATGATCATTATCATTAGCTTCCTCTCTAGTTGGTCTAGGCATCACAGGAATGGTTTTCTATGATGAGCTACTTTCCAATTCGAGAGAAGGTACAATTACCTCATCAAGTTCTACTTTCCTCCCACTCACTTCTTTCGAGAGAAACTCCTTCTCCAGAAAGGATCCATTCTTAGCAACAAAATATTGCCTTCAGATCTGTAGTAGAAGGTGTACCCAACTATTTCTTTTGGGTATCCTATGAAGACGCACTTCTCCGATTTGGCTTCGAGCTGATCAGGCTGAAGCTTTTTCACATAAGCATCGCAACCCCAAACTTTAAGAAACGACAACTTAGGTTTCTTGCCAAACCACAATTCATATGGTGTCGTCTCAACGAATTTAGATGGTGCCCTGTTTAATGTGAATGCAACTGTCTCTAATGCATAACCCCAAAATGATAAGGAAAATTAGTAAGAGACATCATAGAACACACCATATCTAATAGAGTACGGTTACAATGTTCGGACACACCATTACGTTGTGGTGTTCCGGGTGGCATGAGTTGTGGTACTATTCCACATTGTTTTAAATGAAGGCCAAACTCGTAACTCAAATATTCGCCTCCGCGATCAGATCGTGGAACTTTATTTTCTTATTATGATGATTCTCCACTTCACTCTGAAATTCTTTGAACTTTTCAAATGTTTCAGACTTGTTTTTCATTAAGTAGATATATACCCATATCTGCTCAAATCATCTGTGAAGGTCAGAAAATAACGATACCCGCCGCGTGCCTCAACACTCATTGGACCGCATACATCGGTATGTATTATTTCCAATAAGTCATTGGCTCACTCCATTGTTCTGGAGAATGGAGTTTTAGTCATCTTTCCCATGAGGCATGGTTTGCAAGTATCAAATGATTCATAATCAAGTGATTCCAAAAGCCCATCTACATGGAGTTTCTTCATGCGCTTTACACCAATATGACCTAACAGCAGTGCCACAAATATGTTGCACTATCATTATCAACTTTGCATCTTTGAGCATCAATATTATGAATATGTGTATCACTACGATCGAGATTCAATAAACCATTTACATTGGGTGTATGACCATAGAAGATTTTATTCATGTAAACAAAACAACAATTATTCTCTGACTTAAATGAATAACCGTATCGCAACAAACATGGTTCAATCATATTCATGCTCAACACAAACACCAAATAACAATTATTTAGGTCCAACACTAATCTCGAAGGTAGAGGGAGTGTGTGATGGTGATCTTATCAACCTTGGAATCACTTCCAACACACATCTCCACCTCGCCCTTAACTAGTCTTTGTTCATTTTGTAACTCCTGTTTTGAGTTACTAATCTTAGCAACTGAACCAGTATCAAATACCCTTGGGTTACTATGAACACTAGTAAAGTACACGTCAATAACATGTATATCAAATATACCTTTGTTAATTTTGCCATCCTTCTTATCCACCAAGTATTTGGGGTAGTTCCGCTTCCAGTGACCATTCCCTTTGCAGTACAAGCACTCAATTTTAGGCTTAGGTCTATCTTTGGGCTTCTTTACGGGAGTGGAAACTTGCTTGTCATTCTTCTTGAAGTTTCCTTTCTTTTCCTTTGCCCTTTTTCTTGAACTAGTGGTATTGTCAACCATCAACACTTGATGCTTTTTCTTGATTTCTACCTTCATCGATTTCAGCATCGCGAAGAGCTCGGGAATCGTTTTCTTCATCCCTTGCATATTATAGTTCATCACAAAGTTCTAGTAGCTTGGTGATAGTGACTAGAGAACTCTGTCAATCACTACCTATCTGGAAGATTAACTCCCACTTGATTTAAGCGATTTTACTATCCAGAAATTCTGAGTACATGCTCACTGGCTGAGCCATTCTCCTCCATCTTGTAGGCAAAGTACTTGTCAGAGGTCTCATACCTCTCGACATGGGAATGAGTCTGAAATACCAATTTCAACTCTTGGAACATCTTATATGCTCTGTGGCGTTCAAAACATTTTTGAAGTCCCGGTTCTAAGTCGTAAAGCATGGTGCACTAAACTATCAAGTAGCCATCATACCGAGCTTGTCAAACATTCATAACGTCTGCAGTTGCTCTTGCAATAGGTCTATCACCTAGCGGTGCATCAAGGACATAATTCTTCTGTGCAGCAATGAGGATAATCCTTAGATCATGGACCCAGTACGCATCATTGCTACTATCATCTTTCAACTTAGTTTTCTCTAGGAACATATCAAAAACATAGGGGAGCTACAACACGAGCAATTGATCTACAACATAGATATGCAAATACTATCAGGACTAAGTTCATGATAAATTAAGTTCAATTAATCAAATTACTTAAGAACTCCCACTTAGATTGACATCCCTCAAGTCATCTAAATCATACGTGATCCAAATCAACTAAACCATGTCCGATCATCACGTGAGATGGAGTAGTCTTCAATGGTGAACATCTCTATGTTGATCATATCTACTATATGATTCACGTTCGATCCTTCGGTCTCCAGTGTTCCGAGGCCATGTCTGTACATGCTAGGCTCGTCAAGTTTAACCTGAGTATTCCGCATGTCAAAACTGTCTTGCACCCGTTGTATGTGAAGGTAGAGCCTATCACACCCGATCATCATGTGGTGTCTCAGCACGACGAACTGTCGCAACGGTGCATACTCAGGGAGAACACTTATACCTTGACATTTTAGTGAGGAATTATCTTATAAAGCTACCGCCGTACTAAGCAAAATAAGATGCATAAAAGATAAACATCACATGCAATCATAATATGTGACATGATATGGCCATCATCATCTTGTGCCTTTGATCTCCATCTCCAAAGCATCGTCATGATCTCCATCGTCACCGGCTTGACACCTTGATCTCCATCGTAGCATCGTGGTCATCTCGCCAACTATTCCTTCTACAACTATCGCTAACGCATAGTGATAAAGTAAAGCAATTACATGGCGTTTGCATTTCATACAATAAAGCGACAACCATAAGGAAGGCTCCTGCCAGTTGTTGATAACTTTTACAAAACATGATCATCTCATACAATAATGTATATCACATCATGTCTTGACCATATCACACCACAACAAGCCCTGAAAAAACAAGTTAGACGTCCTCTACTTTGTTGTTGCAAGTTTTACGTGGCTGCTACGGGATTCTAGCAAGAGCCGTTCTTACCTATGCATCAAAATCACAATGGTGATTTATCAAGTTTGCTATTTAAACCTTCAACAAGGACCGACCGCAGTCAAATTGGATTCAACTAAAGTTGGAGAAACAAACACTCGCCAGCCACCTTTATGCAAAACTAGTTGCATGTCTGTCGGTGGAACCGGTCTCATGAACGTGGTCATGTAAGGTTAGTTCAGGCCGCTTCATCCAACAATACCGCCGAATAAAATAAGACGTTTGTGGTAAGAAGTATAACGATCACCACCCACAACTCTTTGTGTTCTACTAGTGCATATCATATACGCATAGACCTGGCTTTGATACCACTGTAGGGAAACATAGCATGCAATTTCAAACGAATTCCTACGCTCACGCAATATCTATCTAGGAGATGCATATCAACAAGAGGGGAGAGCATCTTCATACCCTTAAAGATCGTGAAGAGGAAGCATTTATCAACGCGGTTGATGTAGTCGTACACCTTCACAATCTATCCTGATCAAGTACCAAACATACGACACCTCTGCGCTCAGCACATGTTCAGCTCGATGACGTCCTCGCCTTCTTGATCTAGCAAGACGGGTGAAGTAGTAGATGAGTTCCGGAAGCACGACGGCGTGGTGACAGTGTTGGTGAAGAACAATCTCCGCAGGGCTTCGCCAATCACAACGGAAACTATGACGGAGGATAAACTAGAGGGGACAAGGTTGCCGGCACATGGCTTGGTGAATCTTGATGTGTCTTGGGTGCTAGCCCTGCCCCTCTATTTATATGTTGAGCCCTAGGGTCGAAACTTGGAGTAAAATCTTCCTCAAAGTCAGTTTTTCCCGAAAAGCAAGAGTCCTTCTCGGACTCCAGGGCTAGACGCCAGGGTTCCCGGCGTCTACCCCCTAGAAGCCAGGGTTCTTGGCGTCTACCCCCTAGACGCCAGGGTTCCTGGCGTCTAGCCTCTGGTCTCCGCAAAACTCCCTTTTGCACTTTCCAAAAGCCTCGTGGGCTTTCCCCTTTGGCCCGAACAAAGTTTTCTCGAACCCAAACATTTCGGGAAACATCCGGACTCCTTCCGGTGAATTCTGGAACCCTTCTAGAGACCAAACACTATTGTCCCATATATTAATCTTTACCTTTGGACCATTCCGGAGCTCCTCGTCATGTCCGTGATCACATCCAAGACTACGAACAACATTTCATCACCAACATACATAACTCATATAATACTATATCGTCAACGAACGTTAAGCGTGCGGACCCTACGGGATCGAGAACTATGTAGACATGACTGAGCCACCTCTCCGGTCAATAACCAACAGCGAAACCTGGATGCTCATATTGGTTGCTACATATTCTACGAAGATCTTTATTGGTTGAACCTTATGACAACATACGTTATTCCCTTTGTCATCGGTTTGTTACTTGCCCGAGATTCGATCGTCAGTATCTTTATACCTAGTTCAATCTCGTTACCGGCAAGTCTCTTTACTCGTTCTGTAATACATCATCCCGCAACTAACTCATTAGTTACGTTGCTTGCAAGGCTTCTTATGATGTGTATTACCGAGAGGGCCTAGAGATACCTCTCTGATACTCAGAGTGACAAATCCTAATCTCGATCTATGCCAACCCAACAAACAACTTCGAAGATACCTGTAGAGCATCTTTATAATCACCCAGTTACATTGTGATGTTTGATAGCACACAAGGAATTCCTTCGGTATCCGGGAGTTGCATATTCTCATAGTCGAAGGAATATGTATTTGACATGAAGAAAGCAATAGCAATAAAACTGAACGATCAATATGCTAAGCTAACGGATGGGTCTTGTCCATCACATCATTCTCCTAATGATGTGATCCCGTTCATCAAATGACAACACATGTCTGTGGTTAGGAAACTTAACCATCTTTGATTAACGAGCTAGTCTAGTAGAGGCTTACTAGGGACACTGTGTTTTGTCTATGTATCCACACATGTATCAAGTTTCCGGTTAATACAATTCTAGCATGAATAATAAACATTTATCATGATATAAGTAAATATAAAATAACAACTTTATTATTGCCTCTAGGGAATATTTCCTTCAGTTTGATACTTTCCAATGTTTGTCATATGATGTATGTCATGTGTATCTATTGGGAATAATTGAGTATATTGATTACCACCTAACATGGAAAAGACAAATCTTGCCTCTTTGTTTATCTGAGTATTGTCATGGCAATTTTGTTTTGTGCCCCTTTTCTTACATGGTGGCTAAACTTAGAGATGCATTGTGTGTGTGCTTGCTTGGCACTCTTCCAAAGAGCCATAGAGAACATTTAAACGATAATCAGAACATATTGTTTTTGTACGTCATAAGGTTATAAAAGTACTGTTTTGTGAGGCCCTGTTCGCTGATTATGGTGTTGTTTGTGTGAAAAAAAATCATGTTTACCCATAATGTTGACTTTTTGATATCATTGTATAGGGTACCTCCAACACTTATAAGCATGATAGTAGCTTCTCCATGGTCAGCTTCCTACTTGGGAGTAGCTATTTCAGAACAAATTAAAAAAAGAATGTACTATCACAACTGCAGAGTCAACCCACCTGTGTTACTAAATGATCTCAATGTTTTAGCATGTAAATCTTCTATTTAACATTCTCTTATGATAGCTTAGCATGTAAAGAAACTATTGCACTTCATTGGATTTTCTTTTTTCTTTATCAAATTTGTATCATCTAGCCAATGCAATGTACCCCATAATGTTAAACCCAGATGTAGTTGTTGAAGGAAATATGCCCTAGAGGCAATAATAAGTTATTATTTATTTCCTTATATCATGATAAATGTTTATTATTCATGCTAGAATTGTATTAACTGGAAACTTAGTGCATGTGTGAATACATAGACAAACAGAGTGTCACTAGTTTGCCTCTACTTGACTAGCTCGTTGAATCAATGATGGTTATGTTTCCCAACCATAGACATGAGTTGTCATTTGATTAACGGGATCACATCAATAGATAATGATGTGATTGACTTGACCCATCTGTTAGCTTAGCACGATGATCGTTTAGTTTGTTGCTATTGCTTTCTCCATAACTTATACATGTTCCTATGACTATGATATCATGCAACTCCCGAATACCGGAGGAACACTTTGTGTGCTACCAAACGTCACAACATAACTGAGTGATTATAAAGGTTCTCTACAAGTGTCTCCAATGGTGTTTGCTGGGTTGGCATAGATCGAGATTAGGATTTGTCACTCCGAGTATCGGAGAGGTATCTCTAGGCCCTCTCGGTAATGCACATCACTATAAGCCTTGCAAGCATTGTGACTAATGAGTTAGTTGCGGGATGATGCATTACGGAACCAGTAAAGAGACTTGTCGGTAACGATATTGAACTAGGTATTGAGATACCGACGATCGAATCTCAGGCAAGTAACATACCGATGACAAAGAGAACAACGGATGTTGTTATGCGGTTTGACCGATAAAGATCTTCATAGAATATGTAGGAACCAATATGAGCATATAGGTTCTGCTATTGGTTATTGACCGGAGACATGTCTCGGTCATGTCTACACAGTTCTCGAACCCGTAGGGTCCGCACGCTTAACGTTCGGTGATGATCGGTATTACGAGTTTATGTGTTTTGATGTACCGAAGGTAGTTCGGAGTCCCGGATTTGATCACGGACATGATGAGGAGTCTCGAAATGGTCGAGACATAAAGATCGACATATTGGAAGCCTATGTTTGGACATCGGAATGGTTCCGGGTGAAATCGGGAGTATACCGGAGCACTGGGAGGTTACCGGAACCCCCGGGAGGTGTATGGGCCTTATTGGGCCTTAGTGGAAGAGAGGGAGAAGAAGCAAAGGAGGGGGCGCGCCCCCCAAGCCCAATCCGAATTGGGAGGGGGGTCGGGCCCCCTTTCCTTCCTTCTTCCTCCTCCTTTCCTTCTCTCCTAAAACCAAACAAGGGAAGGGGGAATCCTACTCCCGGTGGGAATAGGACTTCCTTGGGCGCGCCTAGAGAGGCCGGCCCCCTCCCCCTCCTCCACTCCTTTATATACGGGGGAGGGGGGCACCCCATGGACACACAAGTTTATCATTGATCTTTTAGCCGTGTGCGGTGCCCCCCTCCACCATAATCCACCTCGGTTATATCATAGCGGTGCTTAGGCGAAGCCCTATTCCAGTAGCATCATCATCACCGCCATCATGCCATCGTGCTAACGAAACTCTCCCTCGAAGCTCTACTAGATCGTGAGTTTGCGGGACGTCACCGAGCCGAACATGTGCAGATCACGGAGGTGTCGTACCTTCGGTGCTAGATCGGTCGATCGTGAAGACGTACGACTACATCAACTGCGTTATCATAATGCTTCCGCTTATGGTCTATGAGGGTACGTATACGATACTCTCCCCTCTCGTTGCTATGCATCACCATGATCTTGCGTGTGTGTAGGAACTTTTTTGAAATTACTGCGTTCCCCAACAGTGGCATCTAAGCCAGGTTTATGTGTAGATGTTATATGTATGAGTGGAACACAAAGGAGTTGTGGGCGTGGGTATATACATATTGCTTGCCGTCAGTAGTTGATTCTTGATTCCGTGACATTGTTGGATGAAGCGGCCCAGACCGACATTACGCGTACGCTTATATGAGACTGGTTCTACTGACGAGCTTCGCACACAGCTGGCTGGTGGATGTCAGTTTCTCCAACTTTAGTTGAATCGGATTCAATGAACAGGGTTCTTTCTGAAGATCAAAAAGCAATCACTATACCGCGTTGTGGTTTTTGATGCGTAGGTGAGAACGGTTCTTGCTCAGCCTGTAGCAGCCACGTAAAACTTGCAACAACAAAGTAGAGGACGTCTAACTTGTTTTTGTAGGGCATGTTGTGATGTGATATGGTCAAGACATGATGCTAAATTTTATTGTATGAGATGATCATGTTTTGTAACACGTTATCGGCAACTGGCAGGAGCCATATGGTTGTTGCTTTATTGTATGAAATGCAATCGCCATGTAATTGCTTTACTTTATCACTAAGCGGTAGCGATAGTCATAGAAGCAATAGTTGGCAAGACAACAACGATGCTTCGATGGAGATCAAGGTGTCAAGCCGGTGACGATGGTGATCATGATGGTGCTTTGGAGATGGAGATCAAAGGTATAAGATGATGATGGCCATGTCATATCACTTATATTGATTGCATGTGATGTTTATCCTTTATGCATCTTATTTTGCTTAGTTCGGCGGTAGCATTATAAGATGATCTCTCACTAAATTTCAAGGTATAAGTGTTCTCCCTAAGTATGCACCGTTGCTACAGTTCGTCATGCCGAGACACCACGTGATGATCGGGTGTGATGAGCTCTACGTTCACATACAACGGGTGCAAGCCAATTTTGCACATGCAGAATACTCAGGTTAAACTTGAAGAGCCTAGCATATGCAGATATGGCCTCGGAACACTGAGACCGAAAGGTCGAGCGTGAATCATATAGTAGATATGATCAACATAGTGATGTTCACCATTGAAAACTACTCCATCTCACATGATGATCGGACATGGTTTAGTTGATATGGATCGCGTGATCACTTAGATGATTAGAGGGATGTCTATCCAAGTGGGAGTTCTTAAGTAATATGATTAATTGAACTTTAATTTATCATGAACTTAGTCCTGATAGAATTTGCATAACTATGTTGTAGATCAATAGCTCGCAATATAGCTCCCCATTTATTTTTTATATGTTCTAGAGAAAAATAAGTTGAAAGATGTTAGTAGCAATGATGCGGACTAGCTCCGTGATCTGAGGATTATCCTCAATGTTGCACATAAGTATTATGTCCTTGATGCACATCTAGATGACAGAACTGTTGCAGGAGCAGATACAGACGTTATGAACATTTGGCAAAGCTCGGTATGATGACTACTTGATAGTTTAGTGCACCATGCTTTATGGCTCAGAACCCGGGACTTCAAAAATGTTTTAAATGCCACGGAATATATAATATGTTCCAAGAGTTGAAACTAGTATTTTAGACTCATGCCCGTGTTAAGAGGTATGAGACCTCTGATAGTACATTGCCTACAAGATGGAGGAGAATAGCTCAACCAATGAGCATGTGCTCAGATTGTTTGAGTACTACAATTGCTTGAATCAAGTGGGAGTTAATCTTCCAGATAAGATAGTGATTGAGAGAGTTCTCTAGTCACTATCACCAAGTTACTAAAACTTCGTGATGAACTATAATATGCAAGGGATAACGGAAATGATTCCCAAAGCTCTTCGCGATGCTGAAATCGGCAAAGGTAGAAATCAGGAAAAAGAATCAAGTGTTGATGGTTGACAAGACCACTAGTTTCAAGTAAAAGGGAAAGGGAAAGAAAGGGAACTTCAAGAAGAATGGCAAGCAAGTTGCCACTCCCATGAAGAAGCTCAAAGCTAGACCCAAGCCTGAAACTGAGTGCTTCTACTGCAAAGGAAATGGTCACTGGAAGTGGAACTGCCCTAGATACTTGGTGGATAAGAAGGATGGCAAAGTGAACAAAGGTATATTTGATATACATGTTATTGATGTGTAATTTACTAGTGTTTATAGCAAACCCCTCGGTATTTGATACTTGTTCAGTTGCTAAGAGTAGTAACTCGAAACGGGAGTTGCAAAATAAACAAAGACTAGTTGAGGACGAGGTGACGATGTGTGTTGGTAATGATTCCAAGGTTGATAAGATCACCATCGCACACTCCCTTTACCTTCAGGATTAGTGTAGAACTAAAATAAATGTTATTTGGTGTTTGCGTTGAGCATAATATGATTGGATCATGTTTATTGCAATACAGTTATTCATTTAAGTCAAAGAATAATTTTATTTTGTTTACATGAATAAAACCTTCTGTGGTCATACACCCAAAGTGAATGGTTTATTGAATCTCGATCGTAGTGATACACATGTTCATAGTATTGAAGCCAAAAGATGCAGAGTTGATAATGATAGTGCAACTTATTTGTGGCACTGCCGTTTAGGTCATATTGGTGTAAAGCGCATGAAGAAACTACATTCTGATGGACTTCTGGAATCACTTGATTATGAATCACTTGGTACTTGCGAACCATGCCTCATGGGCAAGATGACTAAAACTCCGTTCTCTGGAACAATGGAGTGAGCAACAGAGTTATTGGAAATCATACATATTGATGCATGTGGTCCAATGAACATTGAAGCTCGCAGCGGATATCGTTATTTTCTCACCTTCACAGATGATTTGAGAAGATATGGGTATATCTACTTAATGAAACATAAGTCTGAAACATTTGAAAACTTCAAAGAATTTCAGAGTGAAGTGGAAAATCATCGTAACAAGAAAATCAAGTTTCTACGATCTGATCGTGGAGGTGAATATTTGAGTTATGAGTTTGGACTTCATTTGAAACAATGCGGAATAGTTTCGCAACTCACGCCACATGGAACACCACAACATAATGGTGTGTCCGAACGTCGTAACCGCACTTTATTAGATATGGTGCGATCTATGATGCCTCTCACTAATTTATCACATCGTTTCGGGGTTATGCTTTAGTGGCAGCTGCATTCACATTAAACAGGGCACTATCTAAATCCGTTGAGTCGACACCTTATGAACTATGGTTTGGCAAGAAACCCAAGTTGTTGTTTCTTAAAGTTTGGGGTTGCGATGCTTATGCGAAAAAGCTTCAACTTGATAAGCTCGAACCCAAATCGGAGAAATGTGTCTTCATAGGATGCCCAAAGGAGACTGTTGGGTACACCTTCTATCATAGATCCGAAGGCAAGATACACTACTAGGGAAAAGCCTAGCAGCAGCGCGGGTTTTCGGCCTTTTAGTAGCGCGGGGGCCGGCGCTACTAATAAGGCGCTACAGCTAACGTATAGCAGTAGCGCTGGTCCACCCGCGCTACTGCTACACAAGTGTTGCAGCAGCGCGCTTAAAGGAACCTCGCTGCTGCTAATAGCTATAGCGCGCTTCCCATGTGCGCGCTACTGCTACAACCGCGCTGCTGCTAACTTTTCTCCACTCGCTACTGCTAATTTTAGTTGTTTTTTGTTTTTTCGGCATATTTGTTTTGTATTTGAACAGGCTTTATAGAAGAATCTTTAGCACATACAAATGTCATCATGATACACATACAAATGCCTGCGAGACCACAAATGTAATCATAGCATATACATACAAATAGTCTCGTCATAATCATCATCCAACACAAAGTGGTATCCTGTGATCATCTCGAAAATAGCGATACATGCAAGTCTCGAATACTTGCAACTACAACGTCATCCATCTAAACAAAGGTATACGCGAGAAGAGCTATCACTATGAGTGAGAGCGGAACTATGCAGTACATGAGATGGCGGTTACCAGTCCTCTCTCACGCTAGCGTGAACCTCAAGTAACTAGCTTCTCCTTCTTGTCTGCTTTTGAAGCCTTTATGGCTGGCGTCCGAGAACCCATTCACTTGTGCCTGACACTCATGCCACTCGTTGTACACCCCCGGAACCTTCCCTTTGTACATGACATAGCAGTTCCATCTCGCCATCAAGAAACTAGGTACCTGTTACACGACATATTAGTTCCTTCTTCGTTGTTCGACATGTTTCCTATGATTAAGTGTCCTCATTTATTTCTAAAAGTATGAATAAATGAGAAATGAGATAAAAAAGAAATCTATGTGCCAGCATTCAATATGCCAACTACGTAGCACAAATCATGCCTTTATTCACGGGAAATTTCGGCATGACCTTTGCTCAAAAATGGACATATCGAGCGCCTGAAATTCACCGGAACGGAAATGAATCAACATTCCGGCGTAACATAGGCAACTCGGATCATTTACCAAAACATGACATGTCCAAAACATGACATATCCACATATCACATGTCCAGTTCAAATTTGCATATAATTCAGCAAATTTTGAAACCTATCTAAATTCATAACTAAATAGATAACCTAATTAACATAACTAAAACCTAAGTAAATTAACTCTAGCTAGCAGAGAGAGAGGGGGGTGGTTTACAGAGGGTGCAGGGCGAGGAGGCAGGCCCGACGACGGCCGAGGTTGGGAGGGGAGGAAGCAGGGGAGGGAGGCGAGGGCCGACGGGTCGGGGGCGAGCG
>NC_057794.1:86915375-86930359 GCF_018294505.1 Triticum aestivum | reverse complement strand
CGGGCGTGGCGGGGTCGGGGGCGAGCGCGCCGAGGTCGGGGGCGGGCGCGGCGGTGCGACGGGGCCGGGGAAGAGAGAGTGGGGATTTGGGGGAAAAGAGGCGGGATGAAGCAGGGAGAGGGAGAATTTTGGGTTAAGTGGACGTAGCAGTAGCGCGTTTACACGAAACGCGCTACTACTATTACGAGTAGCTATAGCGATTTTCTGCAGAAACCGCTACTGCTACCTTGACTAGCTGTAGCTCTTTTCACTAAAGCGCTACTGCTATAACCAGTTTCCCTTTTTTCTTTTCCTCAGCATAATAGGAACATATATATTACATCATTGGACCCTTGCATAATAATGGCTAAGTGTGTATACAAAATAGGAACATATATATATATATATATTACATCATTGGACCCATGCATAATAATGGCTAATTAAGTGTGTATACAAAATAGGAACATATATTTCCATTTTGCAAAAGCATGAAATATTAATCACACCTCTATCTCGAGATCGAGCACGCGGTGGAGATGATGATGTAGGGAGGTCAAAAGTGAACAAAGCTCTTCTTGACAAAGAAAGATCTAGTTAGGGGGCAAATATGTCACTTAACTAAATGCTACATCTACCTAGCTAGCTAATTTGGGAGGAGACAACTTCAACTAGTGGAGAGGGGGAGGAAAAAGAGAAAGGAGATGAATTAATGGAGGTGGTGTAGTTATAGCTAGGAGTAATGAAGAGAGAGAAAGGTAGGTAGAAGAGGGAGAGTAATGGGGGAGAAGTATTGAGGAAGAAGAAGAGTGAGAGAGGGAGGATGTGGGAGGTAGGGGAAAGGGAGGAGAGGAGATGGGGAGGGGAGGTGGAAAAGGTGGTGGGTGTTGCGTCTTAGCAGTAGCGCGGGAGAGAAAGCGCGTTGCTGCTAAGAGCGTAGCAACAGCGCGCTTTCCTGTCACGCGCTACTGCTAAACGGGCCAACCCTGTGCACAATTTCAAAATTAGCAGCAGCGAGGTGACAAAAAAGCGTGCTGCTACTATGGCATTAGGAGCAGCGCGCTCCCTGGCGCCGCGCTACTGGTAAACTTATGTCGTTGTGTACTGTCGGTGGATTTTTGTAGCAGCACGGTTTAAGCGTCACGCGCTACTGCTAAGTTTGCACCAGTAGCGAGCTTTCCATAGCCGCCCTGCTACTACTTAGCAGCAGCGCCTGTTTTTATGCCGCGCTGCTGCTAAGATTCTGTGTATAAGGTTTTCCCTAGTAGTGATATTCGTTGCTAAGAATGGATCCTTTCTAGAGAAGTAGTTTCTCTCGAAAGAAGTGAGTGGGAGGAAAGTAGAACTTGACGAGGTAATTGTACCTTCTCCCTTATTGGAAAGTAGTTCATCACTGAAATCAGTTCCAGTGATTCCTACACCAGTAAGTAAGGAAGCTAATGATGATGATCATGAAACTTCTGATCAAGTTACTACCGAACCTCGTAGGTCAACCAGAGTAAGATCCGCACCAGAGTGGTACGGTAATCCTATTCTGGAAGTCATGTTACTTGACCATGACGAACCTATAAACTATGAGGAAGCGATGATGAGCCCAGATTCCGCAAAATGGCTTGAGGCCATGAAATCTGAGATGGGATCCATGTATGAGAACAAAGTATGGACTTTGATTGACTTGCCCGATGATCGGTGAGTCATTGAGAATAAATGGATATTCAGGAGGAAGATGGACGATGATAGTAGTGTTACTATCTACAAAGCTCGAATTGTCGCAAAACATTTTCGACAAGATCAAGGTGTTGACTACGATGAGATTTTCTCACTCGTATCGATGCTTAAAAGTCTGTCCGAATCATGTTAGCAGTTGCCGCATTTTATGAAATCCTGCAAATGGATGTCAAAACTGCATTCCTTAATGGATTTCTTAAAGAAGAGTTGTATATGATGCAACCAAAAGGTTTTGTCAATCCTAAAGGTGCTAACAAAGTGAGCAAGATCCAGCAATCCATCTATGGACTAGTGCAAGCATCTCGGAGTTGGAATATATGCTTTGATAAAGTGATCAAAGCATATGGTTTTATACAGACTTGCGGTGAAGCCTGTATTTACAAGAAAGTGAGTGGGAGCTCTGTAGCATTTCTGATATTATATGTGGATGACATATTGTTGATTGGAAATGATACTGAATTTCTGGATAGCATAAAAGGGTACTTGAATAAGAATTTTTCAAAGAAAGACTTTGGTGAAGCTGCTTACACATTGAGCATCAAGATCTATAGAGATAGATCAAGACGCTTGTTAAGATTTTTCAATGAGTACATGCCTTGATAAGATTTTGAATTAGTTCAAAATGGAACAGCCAAAGAAGGAGTTCTTGCCTGTGTTGCAAGGTGTAAAGTTGAGTAAGACACAAAACACGACCATAGCAGAAAATAGAAAGAGAATGAAAAGTCATTCCCTATGCCTCAGTCATAGGTTCTATAAAGTATGCTATGTTGTGTACCAGCCCTATTGTATACATTAGCATGATTCTGGCAAGGCAGTACAATAGTGATCTAGGAGTAGATCACTGGACAACGGTCAAAATTATCCTTAGAGGACTAAGGAAATATTTCTCGGTTATGGAGGTGATAAAAGAGTTCGTCGTAAAGAGTTACGTCGATGCAAGCTTTTTACATCGATCTAGATGACTCTAAGTCTCGATCTAGATACATATTGAAAGTGGGAGCAATTAGCTAGAGTAGCTCCGTGCAGAGTATTGTAGACAAAGAAATTTGTAAAATATATACGGATCTGAATGTTGCAAACCCGTAGACTAAACTTCTCTCACAAGCAAAACATGATCACTCTTTGGGTGTTAATCACATAGCGATGTGAACTAGATTATTGACTCTAGTAAACCCTTTGGGTATTAGTCACATGGAGATGTGAACTAATCACATAAAGATGTGAACTATTGGTGTTAAATCACATGACGATGTGAACTAGATTATTGACTCTAGTGCAAGTGGGAGACTGAAGGAAATATGCCCTAGAGGCAATAATAAAGTTATTATTTATTTCCTTATATCATGATAAATGTTTATTATTCATGCTAGAATTGTATTAACCGGAAACTTAGTACATGTGTGAATACCTAGACAAACAGAGTGTCACTAGTTTGCCTCTACTTGACTAGCTCGTTGAATCAATGATGGTTATGTTTCCGAACCATAGACATGAGTTGTCATTTGATTAACAGGATCACATCATTAGAGAATGATGTGATTGACTTGACCCATCCGTTAGCTTAGCACGATGATCGTTTAGTTTGTTGCTATTGCTTTCTCCATAACTTATACATATTCCTATGACTATGAGATCATGCAACTCCCGAATACCGGAGGAACACTTTGTGTGCTACCAAACGTCACAACGTAACTGGTTGATTATAAAGGTGCTCTACATGTGTCTCCAATGGTGTTTGCTGAGTTGGCATAGATCGAGATTAGGATTTGTCACTCCGAGTATCGGAGAGGTATCTCTGGGCCCTCTCGGTAATGCACATCACTATAAGCCTTGCAAGCATTGTGACTAATGAGTTAGTTGCGGGATGATGCATTATGGAACGAGTAAAGAGACTTGCCGGTAACGATATTGAATTAGGTATTGAGATACCGATGATCGAATCTCGGGCAAGTAACATACCGATGACAAAGGGAACAACGGATGTTGTTATGCGGTTTGACTGATAAAGATCTTCGTAGAATATGTAGAAACCAATATGAGCATCCAGGTTCCGCTATTGGTTATTGACCGGAGACATGTCTCGGTCATGTCTACATAGTTCTCGAACCCGTAGGGTCTACAGGCTTAACGTTCGGTGACGATCGGTATTACGAGTTTATGTGTTTTGATGTACCGAAGGTAGTTCGGAGTCCCGGATTTGATCACTGACATGACGAGGAGTCTCGAAATGGTTGAGACATAAAGATCGATATATTGGAAGCCTATGTTTGGACATTGGAATGGTTCCAGGTGAAATCGGGAGTATACCGGAGCACCGGGAGGTTACCGGAACCCCCTGGGAGGTGTATGGGCCTTATTGGGCCTTAGTGGATGAGAGGGAGAAGAAGCAAAGGAGGGGGCACGCCCCCAAGCCCAATCCGAATTGGGAGGGGGCCGGGCCCCCTTTCCTTCCTTCTTCCTCCTCCTTCCTTCTCTCCTAAAACCAAACAAGGGAAGGGGGAATCCTACTCCCGGTGGGAGTAGGACTCCCTTGGGCGCGCCTAGAGAGGCCGCCCCCTCCCCCTCCTCCACTCCTTTATATATGGGGGAGGGGGGCACCCCATGGACACACAAGTTGATCATTGATCTTTTAGCCGTGTGCCGTGGCCCCCTCCACCATAATCCACCTCGGCTATATCGTAGCAGTGCTTAGGCGAAGCCCTGTTCCGGTAGCATCATCATCACCATCATCACGCCGTCGTGCTGACGAAACTCTCCCTCGAAGCTCTACTGGATCGTGAGTTCGCGGGACGTCACCGAGCCGAACGTGTGCAGATCGCGGAGGTGTCGTACCTTTGGTGCTAGATCGGTCGATCGTGAATACGTACGACTATATCAACCGCGTTGTCATAATGCTTCCACTTACGGTCTACGAAGGTACGTAGACGATACTCTCCCCTCTCGTTGCTATGTATCACCATGATCTTGTGTGTGCGTAGGAATTTTTTTGAAATTACTGCGTTCCCCAATAGTTGTCTACTCATCCGGCATGTGTACTCCGTTGTTCTTATAGTTTTTAAGCAGCTACAACAATTGTACAAATTAGGAGCACTTGCACGGGCGCGCCGCTGCGCCTTTGCTCGCTAGTAACTTAAAGCACTGAAATTGTGACCCTTTGGTGAAGAATAAGAGGCACTTAATCACACGGCAAACAACAAATTGTGTAGATATGAGTAATCACTAAGAGCATCTACAGTCACTGAGGACAAATATGACCTCTCAAACGCCTGTGGACGCACCGAGATGCATCCACGGGTAGTAACTGAGCACTCCTCAAATAGCATCGTCCACATCCATGTATCTCATATCCGATCCCCTATATCCATACTAAACCATGCAACGCCGATCAAACTACGTAGATCAGCATACTGACATAGGCAAGCACATTGCTTTCACCAAAAGATCATGATCGTATGTTCAAACGACCACCAAAGTTCACATAAACGATGGACAACTTGAAACTACATCTAAAACTTGAAATTAAATTGAAGAAAGGCGGATCTTCACCACTTCCAGGCCAACCCCTTCCCCTTTCGGTTGCCGGCACAACAGTAGCCATTGGCGGCTGGTGGAAGATCGTCCGAGTCGTCGGACGAGGAGCCGTCGGAGGAGGAGGAGGAGACGATGATGAGGACCTTGAGGCGCCGGACGGCCCGGTCCTGCGGGCGCTTGAGCTTCGCCCGCCGAGCCGCACCCGCCGCCTTCTCCCTGGCCTCGCGCTCGGAGTGCTCAATAGCTAGCCGGAGAGCCTTCGCATTCTTTCGACGAAGCCGTCGAGCGTTTGACTCCACCGTCGTAAGCGACCGGTGGTAGACCCACGTGAGGAGCCGCTGGTCCTCGTCGGGTTCCGCGGGTACCGGCGGCTGTAGACGAAGCTCTCCATCGCGTCCCTCTCACTTGCCCGTTGCCTCTCGCGGCGAGCGGCGCGCGCCTCTGACTCCAGCGTGCATGTCCGGGCCAGCAGGGTGGGCATAACCACCCACTATTTCCCGCGTGGGGGAGCAGCAGGCGGCGGGGCCAGGGGATGGTGTGTTGGAGTAGACAATCCCCGTCCACTGCGAGGGGCATGTGAAGACTTCGTAAATCTCAAGATGTTATGCCGGCCCTGTCTCTCGGAGGTGCTCATAGGAGTAGGGTGTGTGTGTGTGTGTTCATAGGGGTGAGTGCATGCTTGTGTATGTGAGTGACTTTGATTGTACTTAGTTAAAAACGTGCATACACACACGTCTTTATGAGTTTCAATAATTACATATCATATGAAAATTAACAAAATTAAAATAACAAAGTTTTCTAAGCAAGAATATGTTATTAGCATTGGAATTTCCCTTTAAGAATAAAGAAACAAAAAAACTTGCACACAACATTACATTCGAATTACACTTTTGGTAATACGCAAAGAATAAACATATAATAATGCAATTTTCACAACCTAGTATACTTTTCACACATATTGTATAGTACTTGCATGTATACTTAAACACGCAAAAATAAAAAAAGATTGTTTAAGAAATAATGAATTACTAGCATTAGTATTCCTCTTTAAGAAGAAGAAAATAAAAAAATGACAAATTTGCACACAGTTTATACATAAAAAGGGCACATATGCAAGAATAAGCATATAATAGTGGAATGATATTGGCATTGCCCTTAAAGAAAGAAAATAAAATAAAATAAAAAATAAAACAAAATCAAATTGATGAAGTTTTCTAGGGAATAATGAACCCTTTTAAGAAGAAAGAATGAAACCCTTTAAAAAACTATAAAAAATCATAAAATGAAGTTTTCTAGGGAATAATGGACCCTTTTAAGAAGAAAGAAAAAAATGCACACAAGTTTACACTTTTAGTAATATGAAAAAAAATGAACATATAATATTGCACACACTACTATAATTTACACACATGTTGTATAGTATTTGCGTGTATACATATTTACACACATAAAAATAAAAAATAAACATTTTCTAAGAAAGAATGAAGTAGTGACATTGGTACTCCTGTTAATAAGAAAAAAAGAAAAAAGAAATGATGATAAAATTTGCACTTAATTTACACATAAATTGCACGCATGCACTTTTTTATACCTGCAAGAACAGACATATAATAGCTAGTAGAACTTGTATAAAAATAGGTTTAAAAGAAGAAATGAATTGGTGTCACTGGTATTACCCTTAAATAAGAAAAAGGGTGAAATAAAAACTTAAAAAAACAATTCCACACAATTAGTACAAAAATTGCACTTCTTATAATATGCAAGAGGAAACATATAATAGTGAAATTTCCGTACTCTAACATAATATATACATGTAGTACTTGCATGCATACATTTACACACACTCAACATCCAGAAATACACATAAAGAAAAAAGGAAACTCAACTAAAAAAGGAAAAAAAAGGAAAGCAAACACGTGCAAAAAACAGAAGCAAGCACAAGGAAAAAAGCATGCACGCGTACTAAAATTGGCATGCACGAAAATTGGCATGCATTTGATCGATCCATGTGCGAAAATGCTAGACCTACATACTGTGGCTAGGTGGGCCCCAGCCCTCTCTAATGCCAAATTAAAGTCTGCCAAATCATCTCATACGTAGGTTACGTAACAGCTCCTTCGTAGATGTAGTATTGCTCATCCATGTAGTGACAAAATTAAAACATACCATTTCGTAATGGCGGCGGGGAGGATTTTCTTGCTTGGGCCCATGAAGTTAATGGCAACTATTCTATCAAATCTGCGTATCGTGCTCTCGTGACTCGCAAAGAGCATGCAACTCTAGAGGAAGGGGCGGCTACAAGCACCCCACAAACTGATGGATAGATGTGGAAGCGACTATGGAGGCTTAAGGTGTTGCCAAAAGTGCGCGTATTCTGATGACGAGTTGTGAGAAAGATTTTGCCAGATGAATGCACTCCTCGGCATAGACATATACAACCACTTGGTAGATGCAAAGTGTGTTTGGCAATGGATGAGGATTTGATGCACGCTTTAGTGCATTGCACTGATGCGAAGATGTTCTGGGAAGAAGCATATGCTTGGTTGGGTGTGCGTCGGCCACGGCTACACCCGGACACGTGGGCTCGTGACATTTTGTCTGACCCACAGTTTACGAACACTCAGAGGGCACAGATGATTTCCGTTATGTGGGCGATCTGGCAATCTAGAAATAGAATTACGCACGATGGAGAGAAACTGGATCCGTTGACGACTGTTCGGCGGATCAAGGAATACCTGTCCGTCTTAGAAATACCGAGTTCTGCTGCTGCTATATTACCGGGTTACGGATGGGTGCCGCCGGAACCGAGGGTGGTAAAGATCAATACAGATGCAGCGATGAGTTTGGTCTTGGCTCAGTATGGTGCAGGAGGAGTCGTTCGTTCTGACACTCGTTTGCTGGGCGCTTGGAGTAAACCTCATCATGGGGTTACGGATCCGTTCATTGGTGAGACGATGGTACTAAGAGATGGAATTATTTTTGCAAGACTGCGCGGGTTCTCACATGTGATTATGGAGACAGACTGCCTGGAGGTAGTGAACCTCTGAAAATCTCATCATAATAGTCGCTCTGTTGTGGCATTTTTATTTGCAGAAATTGGGGAGCTAGCTGCCAATTTTACTTTTTTTTGTATTCAACATGTAAACAAGTCAGCCAATCTACCGACCCATCTTTGTGCTAAGCATGCATGCTCACTAATGGCAACCGAGAGTTGGACTGACACTAGACCTTCCTTCCTGCTCACTAGCCTGTTGGTTGATGATGCCAGGAGTTCCTGAGTTGAATAAAGCCCCCAAGTTTGAACGCGAAAAAAAAGACATGCATGCATGTGGCTGCATCGGGCGAAGATTCTCTGTCTTGCCATGGCAAAGGATGCCTCTACCTTTCCCCTTATGGATGCCCTCCCTTTCTGATTCAATGGTTGTTGAGTGAGCTGCCTCTCTCTAAGCACAGCTTGCCAAACCATGTGATTCCTTGGCCCAACTAAGGCCCAGTTCGGGGGGAAACAAGCCCAGCTCGCCAGAGAGAGGAGAATGCAGTGATTCAGGTTCAGAAATGAACTATGGTTCAGTATAGGAACAAATACAGAAAAGATTCAGTTAAGTAAAGGCACACGTATAGACAGAATTCAGTTTTGGCACTATAGTACAGTACAATCATAATTAAACAAACATTTCCAACATTGCTTATATTGCAGTATAGTATCGAATGTGACAACGTTGTCAAAGTGTGCATAATCAATGACCATCTTAGCATCAACCCAAAATATATTGCTTATAATCTCCTCACAATCCAATTGCAAAGCATATTGGTAAGAAGGATTCTCGACGATCTTGCCTTGAAAATACTTCAACATGCTTCCTGCTTGTCCATATGCCAACTCTCTTTGGCGCCTGCCCTGTAAGTGATTCTTTAGATCACGAGGAGTGTAGGTGAGATTCATTGGTCCTCCAACTCGGCGACTAGCTAGCTCATGTGAAGCTTTTGGCCTAATTTCAGAATCATTGGCTGTCTCAATTTCAAAAGCTTGAACTTCTGAAATCTTTCTTTGTGATAACATCAAATGGAATGTTTGTGGCAAGTAAAGACCATTATTGTGGACAAGCATTACATCAACCACTTCACAATTCCCTGCCACTCGATCCAATGAAAGTGTCATCCGAACTTCACAATTTGTTCTTGTTTGAGCTCGGGGATTTTTTGTGATATGATCCCTCTTGTCGTGTGCTCGAAGACCCTCTTTGGCACACACATATCTACATGATGTTGCCTTCCCGTCAACTTTAATCTTATTTATATACCTTTTTCTGACCTTAAAACCTGCACGGCCTCCATATTTTACCCAGAACAACCAAGCATCATCTAAGTTTCTGAATTTCAGACCAACTTGAGGTAACCAGATAGGACTCTCATTCTCCCTACACAAAAGTTAATCAATCTTTGTTGCTACAGATCTGGTTGCAAGCAAATACATTTTTTTTCGAATGGAAAGTCTAACTTACTTCTTGTTGGATTGTGCCATTGAATCTTAACTGGAAGGTAAGAAGTCGATGTATACTGCACATATTATGAACAAACAGACTGAATATTTCAGACAATTACAAGTGAAAGTGTGTAGATTTCTTTAGGATAACCGAACAAATAAATCAATCATACTAGGCAGTGAAAGAGCGAATATTTCAAACAAATAGCAATTACAGGCAGTTTGCGTTCCTGCTCTAGGCGACTCGGACACAAACCTAAAAACTAGGCAGTCTCTGTTTCTTGAAATCGAAGGAGGACACGAACCTGAAGCAGAGGGAAGTCGAGCAGCTTCGATCTGCTCCGACGCTCAACTAGGACGGCCCAGCCAGTGAGGCGTCCAGGCACCCCGATGATCGTCCCAATCGCTAAGACGCTAACTGAGATGAGAACCCGCACTGGACTCCCGCGCCAAAAATTGCATCTGGCGGCTGCTCACCCGCCAAATCCTCTGGTTTTTCCTCCTCCAGGTCCTCTAGCTGGGCCTTTACGGGCTGGCTTCGTTTCGATTTGGGCCGATTGATGTGCACAGAGAGAGGCAGTTCGCTCAGCAGCCGTGGGATCAGAAACGGAGGGCATCGTGAGGGGTAAGGTAGAGGCAGCCTTTGCCATGGCAAGTCAGAGAATCTGCGCCCGGCTGCATCATGCACTCACCAAGCAAAGGCAGGAAATCAACTGAATAAAGAACAGCGTCAGTCAAATCCATGGAGACTTCTTACTCACGTATCATAAAGCACATTGGATCAACGGCATCAAATTCGACTGACCGAAAATGAAAATTCAGTTGCCTGACATATAGCTAAAGTGAAAAATGATAATGATGTACTACATGTTCAGTACAAACGCAGCAGTCAAGTAGCCATCTCTCAGCTCAGATCTGTTGAGGAGGAGACCTGAAATGGAGATGAATTGCCGAGCTTTAAATAGACTTGCACAAGAAGATGTGACTTGCATTGCAATGGAAGTAAAGCTCAGCCATGATGAGACCGGAGCCAAAAAGAAAAAAAAGCTTAGGTACGCAAGGATTTTTATAGAGATTTTTCCCTTTCCTTGTATTATACGGATTTTTATACTGATTTTGAGACAGAGGAGGTAGCCATATTTTTTCAGTGGAATCTGTTACCACACATCAAAGAATTTAAGTCTTTGTTGGTTATAAAAAAACTTGATTGCCTGTTTACTGCTGTGCAGATTTCATGTGTGTCGCTCTGAACTGATGAAATCCAACTTGCTACTAGTAGAATATCCTTCTTAGGTCTGAGACATTCAGCATTTGTTTTTCTTCCTTGGACTTCACATCTATTTAGTCTATGCATCAACATCGATTTTCTCAACCAGATTCAGAAGCTTAGCAGATTCAGACTGGTTATAGAAAGCTCAACCAGATTCAGAAGGTTAGCAGCAATCACCGTTACATCAAGATCATTTTTTTTTCAACCAGATTCAGAAGCTTATCATATTCAGACAGGTTATAGAAAAGCTCAACCAGATTCAGATGCACAACTATTCAGACGCACCACTATCACCACGATGCGTAAAATGGAGCTCTTTTAGCCAATTCCATTTCTAGCACGCCATCAGGATTCAGGATAGACATTGTTCGTCCATCAAGTAATTTCCATGCTACAGTAACTGAATCATTGATTGCTCAAGTCAAATAATTACATGAACAGGAACACATAACTAAGATTCGTGCAACTGATTACACAGTAACACAGCAGTTAAGCTAAGTCAGTGGCACTGCAATGAAATAATTAACCAGTGGCACTGCATCTATCAGATGCTACATCAAGCTAATTAACTCTTCAGCGACACAAAGCCAGGGTGCTCTGCTCCTTTGGGCTTGCTGAACCACCGGTGCTCGAGCGCTTCCGCCGCCGTGATCCTCTCGGCGGGGTTGAAGGCAAGCAGGCCGGTGAGGACCTCACGCCCGGCTTCCGAAAGCTCCTCGAAGAACTCCAGGTCGAGCTTCCCCGTAGAAGTGATCTGATCTCGCAACTTGTAAATCTCGGCGAGCAGCTCCTCCTCTGTGTCCGCCACGAAGAGGGTCGCGCCGGCCAACATCTCCGCCATGATGCACCCAAGCGCCCACATGTCCACGGCCTGGCCGTAGTACCGGTTGCCTTCCAGCTGCTCCGGTGAGGTGTAGATCAGGGTGCCGACACAGCACTCCTCATAGGGCACTCCGGCCGGCTTCGCCCGCATCGCCGACCCAAAGTCACCAACCTTGAGCCCGCCGAAGAAGCCGACCATGACGTTCTCCGGCTTGAAGTCCCGGTGGATGACGCTGGCTCCATGTATGTTCTTTGCAGCGTCCAGGAGCTGCTCCATCATCACGCGCGTCACGTCCTCGGATACAGGCCTCCAGAGCGACTCGCGGAGGGTGCGGCCGTCGGCGACGAGCTCCGTGACGAGGAACACGTCCCTTGTCTAGGCGTCCGTCGCCACATCCAAGATCTCGATAAAATTTTGAGGATCGAGGCTGTTTATGGGCTGGCACTGGCGGCGCGCGGGGGGATTCAGACAGATTTTGGGTACGCGTCGCGTTTACGCGGGTGACGCTCGCAGTCGCAGGGACAGCTCACTTTGAAATCTCTTCGTCACGCGCAAGGCAACTCGTACGCCATTCTCTCTCTTTTTGGTTCCGTTTTATATATTTTTATTTTTGCGCATACAGATTTTTTAAAATGTTCAAACACTTCTAGAAAATTCAAGACTGATTTTAACTGTGTGAAAACTTCTTAAAATTACATGAATATTTCTATAATATTCATGCACGCATATTTTCCATCAACTCAAGGTTTTTTAAATGTGGACACTTCTTTTTCCCTTTTCTATATGAAAATATATGAATATTTTCAAATTTGTGAACACCTTTTTATAATAAATGAAAAATTATTACAAAGGCATGAATACATTTTAAAATTACAAGAAGATTTTTAAATGTGTGTACACTTCTTTCAGTTATAAAATTTTATTAATTACTTGATGAATAAACTTTAATACTCCCTTTATAAAGTAGAGACCTACGTACTATATTAATTTATAGAGGAAGTACTTGATAAACAATTTAATATGCCCGTACATTGCATCACGAGAAATAGTACCCTTGCATTCATCGGTTTTAGTCCTTAAAAACTACACCATCATCAATTGCCACGATGAAATAGGCCATGTGTTGCAATGGGAGCTGCACCCTCTTACTGAAAAACCACATCGTTTAGTCGACTAAGTGTCGGCATAGAACCACATCGCGCAAGACATGAGAGTCATAGTCGATGAAGCTCCGACAAAGTTTTCTGCCCTTTTTTTTAGCGGCGAGGTTGGGGTTTCTCGTCATGTGCCAAGATTTGATGTCAGGTGCTTAAATATATGCAAGGGTTCAACTGCGATAACTACAACTCCGGCGCACTGGTCCTTATGGGCACGTGCACAAAGATTTTCCCGTTGACATCGACAAAGTCAAACCGGCTCCGACAGAGAGCGGCGACATCAACTCATTCTTGCGGCAGTAGTGGGTGTTCGATGGTCTTAGAGTCTCGATGTAAATTTTTTTAGATGCCTTGTACTTCCGGTGAACTTTTATAACAGATGTGGTCTTTTCGCCTAAAAATTGTAAATAAGATGCAACCCTAAAATTTTAAAATGAAAACGATATATCCAAGTTATTAATTTTTTATTCTGCTGTACAATTTTTAAAAAAATTAATTAAACAATGTATGTATTCTTAGCTTAATCCAAACAAATTTGAGTTTGTTAGGAGTATATGCTAGTTAACTAGGCTAGTGTAGCCGTGGGTGCTAGCGTGTTTGGTTAGGATTAGTATAAGTATGATCAAGGTTGCTGGATAATTAGTAGTACTGGTAAAATAGGAAAGTATAGACAAGTCGATTTAGAGTTTCCTTATGTTAGCGTGAGTTCTATTTGGAGTAGGTAGCTTGTCCGTATAGGGCTTGGGTTCACGATGGTCATGGTTGAGTATATATACACAGGCGTGTGAGTTTATTGTAACCACGAGAGAAAATAGAGAAAAGAAATAAAGAGAAAATAAGGGCACGACAAGGGCACTTGGCTATTAGATTTTTGTGCGTGTGTGTACGTGCAGTTTGATGTGATCGATTCTGAGGGTGAATTTCCAACAATTGGTATTTAGAGCAAGCTTCAAGTGAAGCTGTGCTTGCCCCGGGGTGACGACCCTGCTAGCGCCTCGGGGCGGGCGATACAGTCGCCGGTGCAGCGACGAGAAAGAGCGGGTGGTATAATCGCTGGGTGATGCAGCGACAAGGAGAGCAGGCGATTTAGTTGTTGGGGGTGCAACGACGTGAAGGATCGGGTTGATTGTCGTTCGGCGGAGTGACGATGAGGAGGCGGCGATGACGCTGTCGCAAGCGAGGCGACGAGTGATCGGCATTCGACGGAATAACCTGGAGGAGGACGGCAGGGCTGTCGTCGGCAAGGCGTTGATGATCGTTGATGGTCATAGAGGTGCCGAAATTGCGATAGCATGGTGTTGGGAACATAGTAATTTCAAAAAATTTCTACGCACACACGAGATCATGGTGATGCATAGCAACAAGAGAGAAGAGTATCGTCCATGTACCCTCGTATACCGTAAGCGGAAGCGTTATGAGAACGCAGTTGATGTAGTCGAACATCTTCACGATCCGACCGATCCAAGTACCGAACGCACGGCACCTCCGAGTTCAGCACACGTTCAGCTCGATGACGTCCCACAAACTCCGATCCAGCGGAGCTTCACGGGAGAGTTCTGTCAGCACAACAGCGTGATGACGGTGATGATATTGCTATCGACGCAGGGCTTCGCCTAAGCACCACTACGATATGATCGAGGTGGATTATGGTGGAGGGGGGCACCGCACACGGCTAAGGGATCAATGATCAACTTGTGTGTTCTAGGGTGCCCCTTGCCCCCGTATATAAAGGAGCAAGGGGGGAGGCCGGCCGACCCCTGTAGGGCGTGCCAGGAGGAGGAGTCCTCCTCCTAGTAGGAGTAGGACACTTCCTACTCCTACTAGGAGGAGGAAAGGAAGGGGTAAGGGGAGAAGGAAGGAGAGGGAGGAAAGGAGGAAAGGGGGCCCGGCCCCCTAGTCCAATTCGGGTTGGGCCAGGGGGCCACGCGCCCTGCCTCCTTTCTTCCACCACTTGGCCCGTGAGGCCCAATACTTTTTCCTCGTATTTTCGTAACTCTCCGGTACTCCGAAAAA
>NC_057794.1:86902928-86915365 GCF_018294505.1 Triticum aestivum | reverse complement strand
TTGCTATCGACGCAGGGCTTCGCCTAAGCACCACTACGATATGATCGAGGTGGATTATGGTGGAGGGGGGCACCGCACACGGCTAAGGGATCAATGATCAACTTGTGTGTTCTAGGGTGCCCCTTGCCCCCGTATATAAAGGAGCAAGGGGGGAGGCCGGCCGACCCCTGTAGGGCGTGCCAGGAGGAGGAAAGGAAGGGGTAAGGGGAGAAGGAAGGAGAGGGAGGAAAGGAGGAAAGGGGGCCCGGCCCCCTAGTCCAATTCGGGTTGGGCCAGGGGGCCACGCGCCCTGCCTCCTTTCTTCCACCACTTGGCCCGTGAGGCCCAATACTTTTTCCTCGTATTTTCGTAACTCTCCGGTACTCCGAAAAATACCCGAATCACTCGGAGCCTTTCGATGTCCGAATATAGTCGTCCAATATATCGATCTTTATGTCTCGACCATTTCAAGACTCCTCGTCATGTCCCTGATCTCATCCGGGACTCCGAACTACCTTCGGTACATCAAATCACATAAACTCATAATACCGATCGTCACCGAACGTTAAGCGTGCGGACCCTACGGGTTCGAAAACCATGTACACATGACCAAGACACGTCTCCGGTCAATAACCAATAGCGGAACCTGGATGTTCATATTGGCTCCTACATATTCTATGAAGATCTTTATCAGTCAAACCGCATAACAACATACGTTGTTCCCTTTGTCATCGGTATGTTACTTGCCCGAGATTCGATCGTCGGTATCGCAATACCTAGTTCAATCTCATTACCAGCAAGTCTCTTTACTCGTTCTATAATGCACTATCTCGCAACTAACTCATTAGTTGCATTGCTTGCAAGTCTTATAGTGATGTGCATTACCGAGAGGGCTTAGAGATATCTCTCCGACAATCGGAGTGACAAATCCTAATCTCGATCTATGCCAACTCAACAAGTACCATCGGAGACACCTATAGAGCACCTTTATAATCACCCAGTTACGTTGTGACGTTTGGTAGCACACAAAGTGTTCCTCCGGTAATCGGGAGTTGCATAATCTCATAGTCATAGGAACATGTATAAGTCATGAAGAAAGCACTAGTAGTAAGTTAAAACGATCAAGTGCTAAGCTAACGGAATGGGTCAAGTCAATCACATCATTATCCTAATGATGTGATCCCGTTTATCAAATGACAACTCATGTCTATGGTTAGGAAACATAACCATCTTTGATTAACGAGCTAGTCAAGTAGAGGGATACTAGTGACACTGTGTTTGTCTATGTATTCACACATGTATTATGTTTTCGGTTAATACAATTCTAGCATGAATAATAAATATTTATCATGAAATAAGGAAATAAATAATAACTTTATTATTGCCTCTAGGGCATATTTCCATCACATGGAGATCATCGAGATCATCGTTGGAGGGTGCAAGGTGAAGATGGCGAAGTTGCGAGTCGTCATCAAGGTGTGCACATGAGTTTTTGTAAGGTGCGTCCAAGAGCTTAGGTGTGTGAATCTTCCGCTGCAGTTGAGATGCGTCACCGGCGAAGGAGAGTTTAGAGTGAGAGTGGATGGAAAAAGAAAATTCTGCCTTGCGTTTCCATTCGTGATCAAGGAGTTCCGGCGAGTTCATATACGATGAAGTTGAGTTACACGTATATGGCGAGTTGTGATGCCGTCAGACAGGAAGCGTCGTTTGATAAGTTGAGTCACCAACGGCAAGAGACGAAGTGAAGATGAGGTGGGTGAACAGATGTGTTTCCCCGTGTGCATTCAACCAATGAGAAGATGAAGATCAACGTGAAAATGAACGTGCACCAGTTAAGTTGAGTTCCTGCATGAGGCTATGTGTGTTTAGTCTGCATGTAGCACGCTAAGATGTGACCGTGTGGCTGGTAGTCCGGGTAATTGTTGGTTAAAATCTATGAGTCGGTATGCAAACGAAGTTGTGGTGACGATGAAGTGGTCCATCATTGCATGAAGAGAGAAAAGTTGTGATCTGGTAAGTCGCGTCACCGGAGGCAACGGGCGTGACAAGATGAGTAGAGAATCGTCTGCGTGTCTCATCAAGTGAAGAATCGGATATTTGGATTAGGGGATGAATGTTAGCTTAATCCAAACTTATTAGTCTTCAAGTCTATGTTAGTTTTTAGTAGTATAAGGAAAGCTAGCTTGAGTCGGTTTGCTTTCCTTGTATTAGTGATGTCCGGCCAGAATTAGTAAAGGTGTAGATAGATTTTGCGTACGCGTAGCGTTTACGCGGGTGATGCTTTTTTTTTTTGAAATTTACGCGGGTGACGCTCGCAGTCATAGGGACAGCTCACTTTGAAATCTCTTCGTCACGCGCAAGGCAACTTGTACGGGTTTTCCATCCGTCCATCATTTATTTTTATTTTTTATTTTTGCATTTTTCCTTTCTTTTCTGTTGGCTTTTATTAATTTCGAATTTTTCTATTGTAACAAAAAAATACAAGATTTAAAGAAAATGTTGAAACACTTTTTAAAAATTCAAGAACTATTTTAACTGTGTGAACACTTCTTAAAACTTACATGAATATTTCTACAATATATGTGAACACTTATTTTCCCTCAAATCAAGGTTTTTAAAATGTGTGCATACTTCTTTTTCCATTTTCTATACGAAAATATGTGAATATGTTTTCTAAATGTGCGAACAGTTTTTTTATAATACATGAAAATTCATTAGAAAGGCATGAACACATTTTAAAATTACATGAAGAATTCTAAATGTGTGGACACTTCTTTTAGTGATACAAACATGTTTTATATACATGATGAATAAGCTTTAATACTCCCTCTGTAAAGTACACACCTTAAACGTCTTATATTAATTTACAGAAGGAGTACATGAACTTTCAACCTTCTACTAGCTAGTGCGTCTTGTTGGCATCAGAAAATAGTCTATAGATGGAGCTATCAGTCTCCATGGACCAAGACGGAATGGCGCATTGGATATATTTGGTACTTTCTTCATTTCATAATTTACTGCGCCACGCTTCTTCCAAATACGAATTCAAAGGTATTTGTCATGCTTCCACCATAGTCGCTCATGTTGGTTAAATTTATGATCAAAGTTGAATCTCAAAAAGTATGAGCGCACTACATTATGAAACGAAGGGAGTATGTACCAATCCAATTGTTCATGATAGATACAAAAGCGAGACACCATATTCCCGGTCGCACTCCTTTATATCTAGTTGATGGGTAAAGGAAAGAGAAGATGCTGCCGAGAAAATGCGCCCAATAAAGGCCGGGCTAGCTTGCTAAAGAGGATCAACCAGCATCACTGATAGCTCGATAGGCATGATACTAATCAGGCCGCAGGTGGTTGATAACCCACAAGTATAGAGGATCAATTGTAGCCTCTTTTGATAAGTAAGAGTGTCGAACCCAACAAAGAGCTAAAGGTAGAACAAATATTCCCTCACATTCTATCGACCACCGATACAACTCTACGCATGCTTAACGTTCGCTTTACCTAGAACAAGTATGAAACTAGAAGTACTTTGTAGGTGTTGTTGGATAGGTTTGCAAGATAATAAAGAGCGCATAAATAAAGAGTATGGATTGTTTAGATGAAAACACAACTAAGTTAGTTTTAGTAGAGAGCTTGTTGTCACACGAGAAAGTTATTTGTCCCTAGGCAATCGATAACTAGACCGGTAATCATTATTGCAATTTTAATTGAGGGAGAGGCATAAACTAACATACTTTCTCTTCTTGGATCATATGCACTTATGATTAGAACTCTAGCAAGCATCCGCAACTACTAAAGATCATTAAGGTAAAACCCAACCATAGCATTATAAGGCATCAAGTCCTCTTTATTCTCATACGCAAACAATCTACTTACTCGGGTCTGTGTTTCTATCACTCACGCCACCCATTATAAGCAAATCATGAACATATTGCAAACCTTACAGCGGGGATCCCTCATGCTTGTGCGACACGGAGATCACCATAGGACAGCACCAATAATAAAACATGCAACTCAAACCAATCACGATCATGAATTAACCCATAGGACAAAACGGATCTACTCAAACATCATAGGATAGCAATACATCATTGAAAAATAATATATAGCGTTGAGCACCATATTTAAGTAGAGATTACAGCGGGTAAAAGAGGGGTTACACCGCTGCATAGAGGGGGGAAGAGTTGGTGATGATGGCAGTGAAGTTGTTGGTTTAGATAAAAAAGATAATTTTTGATGTGGAATGTTACCTAGCATAATCCTGATCATGTAATCTTATCATGGCATGAATATTAAGACACGAGTGATTCAAAGCAATAGTCTATCATTTGACATTAAAAATAATAATACTTCAAGCATACTAATAAAGCAATCATGTCTTTTCAAAATAACATGGCCAAAGAAAGTTATCCCTACAAAATCATATAGTCTGGCTATGCTCCATCCTCACCACACAAAATATTCAAATCCTGCATAACCCCGATGACAAGCCAAGCAATTGTTTCATACTTTTGACATTCTCAAACCTTTTCAACTTTCACACAATACATGAGCGTGAGCCATGGACATAGCACTATAGGTGGAATAGAATATGATGATGGAGGTTGTGTGGAGAAGACAAAAAGGAGAAAGTCTTGCATCGACGCAGCTAATCAATGGGCTATGGAGATGCCC
The DNA here is from genome assembly GCF_018294505.1 of Triticum aestivum. Lineage (NCBI taxonomy): Eukaryota > Viridiplantae > Streptophyta > Magnoliopsida > Poales > Poaceae > Triticum > Triticum aestivum. The sequence continues at coordinate 86,910,703 of NC_057794.1, read as the reverse complement.
ATCAATTGATGTCAGTGTGAGGAGTAAGGATTGCCATGCAACGGATGCACTAACAGCTATAAGTGTATGAAAGCTCAAACTGAAATTAAGTGGGTGTGCATCCAACTTGCTTGCTCATGAAGACCTAGGGCATTTGAGGAAGCCCATCATTGGAATATACAAGCCAAGTTCTATAATGAAAATTCTCACTAGTATATGAAAGTGATAACTCAAGAGACTCTCTATATGAAGAACATGGTGCTACTCTGAAGAACAAGTATGGTAAAAGGATAGTGACATTGCCCCTTCTCTCTTTTCTCTCATTTTTTTGTTTATTTTTGTTTATTTTTCTTTTTTTCCTTTTTTTTGTAGGCTTCTTTGGCCTCTCTCTCTTTTTTTGGGGGTGGGGGCTTCTTCGGCCACTTTTATTTTGATAACCTCACATGGGACAATGTTCTAATAATGATGATCATCACACTTTTATTTACTTACAACTCGATGTCTAGAACGAAGTATGAATCTATATGAATGCCTCCGGCGGTGTATCGGGATGTGCAATGATCTAGCGTAGCAATGACATCAAAAAATGGACAAGCCATGAAAACATCATGCTAGCTATCTTACGATCATGCAAAGCAATATGACAATAAATGCTCAAGTCTCGTATATGATGATTACGGAAGTTGCATGGCAATATATCTCGGAATGGCTATGGAAATGCCATAATAGGTAGGTATGGTGGCTTTTTTGAGGAAGACATAAGGAGGCTTATGTGTGATAGAGTGTATCGTATCACGGGGTTTGGATGCACCGGCGAAGTTTGCACCAACTCTCGAGGTGAGAAAGGGCAATGCACGGTACCGAAGAGGCTAGCAATGATGGAAGGGTGAGAGTGTGTATAATCCATGGACTCAACACTAGTCATAAAGAACTCACATACTTATTGCAAAAGTCTATTAGCTATCGAAACAAAGTACTACACACATGCTCCTAGGGGGATAGATTGGTAGGAAAAGACCATCGCTCGTCCCCGACCGCCACTCATAAGGAAGACAATCAATAAATACATCATGCTCCAACTTCGTTACATAACGGTTCACCATACGTGCATGCTACTGGAATCACAAACTTCAATACAAGTATTTCTACAATCCACAACTACCCACTAGCATGACTCTAATATCACCATATTTATATCGCAAAACTATTGCAAGGAATCAAGCATATCATATTCAGTGATCTACAAGTTTTATGTAGGATTTTATGACTAACCATGTGAATGACCAATTCCTGTCATCTCTCTAAATAGATATAAATGAAGTAAGAGAGTTTAATTCTTTCTACAAAAGATATACCCACGCTCTAACAAATATAAGTGAAGCAAAAGAGCATTCTACAAATGGCGGTTTTCTATGTGAAGAGAAATAGGCAATCCAAACTTTAAATGATATAAGTGAAGCACATGAAGCATTCCATAAAGCCATACTCAAAAGATATAAGTGAAGTGCAATGAGCATTCTATAAATCAACCAAGGACTATCTCATACCAGCATGGTGCATAAAGTAAAAGTGAAAACTAAATGCAAAAGGCGCTCCAAGATTTACGCGTATCATGTGACGAATAAAATATAGCTCCAAGTGAAACTACTGATGATCGTTAGAAGAAAGAGGGGATGCCTTTCGGGGAATCCCCAAGCTTGGTTGCTTGGGAGTCCTTGAATATTACCTTGGGGTTCCTTGGGCATCCCCAAGCTTAGGCTCTTGCCACTCCTTATTCCTTCATCCATCGTGATCTTTCCCAAAACTTGAAAACTTCAATCACACAAAACTTAACAAAAAGTTCGGTAAGATCCGTTAGTATAATAAAGCAAATCACTACTCTAAGTACTGTTCCAAACCAATTCATATTTTATTTTTGGATTGTATATACTTTAATATAACTTTTCCATGGCTTAATCCACTGATATAAATTAATAGTTTCACCAAAACAAGCAAACTATGCATCAAAAACAGAATCTGTCTTAAACAGGACAGTCTGTAGTAATCTGAACATTCACCATATTTATGTTACTCCAAAAATTCTGAACAATTTAGGAAAAATATAAAAATTGTAAAGAAAGACAGTGCAAAAAGTTTCAGAACCGTTTGACGTTCCAGTAAAAAATGTAAAATCACACACTACAGCCGAAGTTTCTATTTTGCACCGCACAAACCAACAAGCAATGTAAACATCCTAAAGGCAAATCTTGGCACATTATTTTTATAATACAATGGAATTGTACAAGGGTATAATTATTTTCGTTGAAAAGTTTCTGTAATTAAGATTCACAAAGTTTCCGTGAGCATGAACAAAGTTCAAGGAGCTCCCCCACTTCAACAATGCTTGTCTCTCTCACTTTCACTTTCCTTTTTGAAAAGTTTTGGGTTCCACTTTTTATTTTTTTATTTTTAAACTATATAAAAGCACTCAACAGAAATAAATTACTCTCTAAAAATTCTGATTTGTCTCCCTGGCAGCGCTTTCTTTAAAGTCATTAAGCTAGGCATATAGTGCTCAAGTAATGAATCCACCCGGATCCCAAGGTATATCAAAGCCAATTTTAATTAACAATGATTTGTGATTTAGTAGTGAGCACAAAGTAACATATATCATGCAACAACGAAGTCTAACTCTCTTCCTATGCATCGGCATGTCATAAAAGAACAATTCATGCACACATAGTAAAGGCCAATGCATAGTATAAACAGTTTCTTGCAATTTTATCATATTGGAAACATGGAGAGGCGGATATGTAGTTCCTCTCTCGTAATAGTTGCAAGTAGGAGCAGCAGACACATGCATATTATAGTCATCAAAATTATCATGTGTAGTAGTGAAATGCAACCTATCAATATAATCCTTAATAAGGGCAAACTTCTCCGATATAGTGTAGTCGGGAGAATTCAAATAGATAATAGGACTATCATGCGTGGGTGCAATAGCAACAATTTCATGTTTAACATAAGGAACTATAGCAAGTTCATCTCTATAAACATCATTCATATTGGCATCTTGGCCACAAGCACAGCAAGCATCATCAAAAAGGGGTATTTCAAAAGAATCAACGGGATCATAACAATCATCACAGCAATCATCCTTCAGTAAGCACGAAGGGAAATTAAATAATGTATGAGTTGAAGAGTTACTATCATTAGAAGGTGGGCACGGGTAGCTAATCCGCTCTTCCTCCTTTTGTTCTTCGTTCTCCCCACCATCTTTTTCATCCAATGAGCTTACAGTTTCATCAATTTCTTCTTCCATAGACTCCTGCAAAATATTAGTCTCTTCTCGGACAGCGGAGACTTTCTCAATAAATTCATCAATATCATAATTGTATTTATAATTCTCATAGCAATATTTAAGGATAGCTAAATTTTTAGGTCTATAAACTGAATCATCAAAATCTTCAAACTCTTTAAACAAAGATTCAATTTCATAAGCACCCATAAAAGCAACGAATTCTTCTATTTGTTCCACATCATAATAATCATATATACCATTAGCATAAGAAGCCAAGGTTTCATCATCATTAAATTCAGATGAAAAGGGAAGGTGTGGATCCTTCATCCTGGAGAAACAAGTATAAACATATCTCAAGCATAGTTGCCGACCATATCAATGCAACATACAAATTTGATCCCATAATAGTTTCCCTTTTTGAGTCAAGCGATAATCCCTAAAGTATTCATGTTGATCCAACGTTACTCCCATTATAAAGTTGAATGGGGTATTCTCAGGATTATCAAAGTAGTACATAATATCTTTCACATAATGAGCATCGAGGGTTTTAGGAGGTTCCCCATCTTCATGAGTAGCAAGTAAACCTAATTTTTTTGGTATTTCGTGTTCCATATCCATAATTAAAGATAGAGAACAACTTAGAACATCAAATAAAAATTACTTAGTGATAAAGCAAACAAGCACACACGAGAATATTCACCCCACGCTATAACTCCCTGGCAACGGCGCCAGAAAAAGGTCTTGATAACCCAGAAGTATAGGGGAACAATTGTAGTCTCTTTCGATAAGTAAGAGTGTCGAACCCAACGAGGAGCTAAAGGTAGAACAAATATTCCCTCAAGTTCTATCGACCACCAATACAACTCTACACACGCTTAACGTTCGCTTTACCTAGAACAAGTATGAAACTAGAAGTACTTTGTAGGTGTTGTCAGATAGGTTTGCAAGATAATAAAGAGCGCGTAAATAAAAAGTAGGGGTTGTTTAGATGAATACACAACTAAGTTAGTTTTAGAAGAGAGCTTGTTGTCACAAAAAAAGTTATTTGTCCCTAGGCAATCGATAACTAGACCGGTAATCATTATTGCAATTTTATTTGAGGGAGAGGCATAAGCTAACATACTTTCTCTTCTTGGATCATATGCACTTATGATTGGAACTCTAGCAAGCATCCGCAACTACTAAAGATCATTAAGGTAAAACTCAACCATAGAATTATAAGGCATCAATTCCTCTTTATTTCCATACGCAAACAACCTACTTACTCGGGTCCGTGTTTCTATCACTCACGCCACCCACCATAAGCAAATCATGAATATATTGCAACCCTACAGCAGAGATCCCTCACGCTTGCACGACACGGAGAGCACCATAGGACAACACCAATAATAAAACATGCAACTCAAACCAATCACGATCATCAATTAACCCATAGGACAAAACGGATCTACTCAAACATCATAGGATAGCCATACATCATTGGGAAATAATATATAGAGTGGAGCACCATGTTTAAGTAGAGATTACAGTGGGTAAAAGAGGGGTTACACCGCTGCATAGAGGGGGGGGAGAGTTGGTGATGATGGCAGTGAAGTTGTTGGTGTAGATTGCGGTGATGATGATGGCCCCGGCGGCGTTCCGGTGCCACCGGGAGAGGGGGAGAGAGAGCCCCCCTTCTTCTTCTTCTTCCTTGACCTTCTCCCTAGATGGGAGAAGGGTTTCCCCTCTGGTCCTTGGTCTCCATGGCATGGGAGGGGCGAGAGCCCCTCCGAGATTGGATCTGTCTCTCTGTCTCTCTCTGTTTCTGCTTTCCAGATCTGGCCTTTCACCGTTTCTTAAATTCTCGGAGATTCGTAACTCCGATTGGGCTGAAATTTGGACACGATTTTTATCCGGATATTAGCTTTCTTGCGGCGAAAGAAGGGCACCAACCGCCTTACAGGGTGGCCACGAGGGCCCAAGGTGCACCTGACCACCTTACGGGGTGGCCCCTGCCTCGTGGCCCCTTCGGGTATCGTCTCACGTTGATTTTTCTTCCCAAAAATCACATATATTTCAAAAAAAATCTCCGTCAGTTTTTATCCCGTTTGGACTCCGTTTGATATGGATTTTCTACGAAACAAAAAACATGCAACAATAGGAACTGGCACTGGATCAATATGTTAGTCCCAAAAATAGTAATAAAAGTTGCCAAAAATATATGGAAGTTGTAGAATATTGGCATGGAACAATCAAAAAATTATAGATACGACAGAGACGTATCAGTGGTACAAAATAATGGGCGTCCCACCACATCCCACTTAATCCCAACATGCTTTGGTGGCCGATAGCCAACAATCCAGTAAAACTTATGTGGGATAGGTGGGCACAAGCAAGATCCCACTTCCGAAAGGTATATATGATTTTAGTTCACAAACTATGAGCAGATATGAACGTACAGCGTATCCAACATGCAAATATGAACAATGGGTGTCTACAACATGCATATATGAAGATTCGTTGCAAGCTAGAAATCATTTGGAAAATAATATAACTTTGGTTCATGATACATGCAAACAGACTGTAGCACCATTTTTTGCTTCAGAAATGAACATCACTTCATTAATAAACACCACAAATGACAGAAAGTTTGTGAACATCACTTCAAAAGGCTACGTACTATAAACATGGTCGACATGAGCATTTATTTCCTCCCATTTTGAATATCTCCAAGATGTTGAAGCCTCTTGTTCACATGGAATTTCGCCGAAGTAAATCTATTATTAAAATATGATAAAGTCAAATTATAAAATAAAAATGGCAAAGTGCCAAATAGTCAGAGAAAATGACTCATGAAGTTAGCGGAAAAAGTAAATAAATAAAAAAGAGCTAATAACTGCAAAATGTGTTTATCCTAATTAAATTATAATTAGCGGGACACATGGCTCACACGCATGCACGCCATTATCAACGATGACAATGCCAACATAAAATTGTCATGAGTGGCGCTAATATCGTAAAAATTTGGACTATACGGTAAATGTTTGGCCTTATTCCATCGACAAGGTGAAATATTGATGCGACGCATAAAAAATATCGCGCTAATGAAATATATATGCGGTTTACTTTGTCAAATATCCATCTCATATCACCTATAATGCTAGATATTGAGTTTCATGCATAAAATTAATTAACATGTACACCCACACTATAAACCTTAATGACTCATTAATTAATAGTCGATTAAGGCTGATCCCCTTAAAATATGGCTATGCTGCATGCATGCATATGGGTGGGGTGATAGCAAGGCCCACATATTAATTAGAATAAAAAAAGACTTTAACCCATGCGATTAGTACAGACGTAGTGGAGTTGGCCAGTCAAACTATCGTGGGATTAGCTCATGATTAAGGAAAAAATAATAAACAAAGGAAAAGCATACCACACTGCCACGATCTTCCGCGATGGAGGACGTGGTTGCGCGCGTCTCAACGCTCCACTACTCTCTGCCCTATAAATAGTTGGCGCCTTGGTTGCTCTAGGGTCGACTCTTCATTCTTTCCTCGCCACTCTTAAGTCACACATACAATACATAGGAGCACACAAAGAGAGAAGGAGTGAGGCCTCATGCTTGCTACAAGTTTAAAGGCGAGATTCATGACGCTCCTCTAGCCCTTGGTTTGGCCATACAGTACAGGATAGGGAGCTTACTTCTTCCTTCTCTCCTAAAACTCTAGCCCTTGGTTCGGCCATCGCGTTACAAATCAAGGAGCATGCTTCATCTTCTAGAAATTCCTACCCTTGGTTCGGCCATCGCGGTACAAGTCAAGGTGCTTGTTTCATCTACCTTTAGTTTTTGTCCTTGGTTCAGTCATCATGGTACAAACCAAGGAGCGTGTTACATCCACCTCAAGTTTTGTCCTTGGTTTTTGCCATTGCGGTATGAGCCTAGGAGCCTGCATGTTTGTTTTACATGTTGCATATGCTTCTTCCTAAAGATCTTCTTCTGGGCTCGGTCCCCTTAGAGATACGAGCCAGGATGAAAGCCTTGTTCCTTGCTTTGGTCCCTATAAGTGGATACAAATCAAGAGAGTGTCATAAGTACGAAAACCTTATAAAAAATTGTCTTGCATTGGTCATCATCAACAAAATTGATATGACTAAGTGGGAGCCAAATTACAAATGTGCTAAACTAAATTCATAACAAAAAATTTCCTTCAATTGGTTACGCTACTCGCAGGCACAATCTTCATGCTACGCGGAGTTATTAGTAATACAGGCAAGGCCAAGGGCGGAGCTTCATTGGGGCCGAGCTGACCCATGGCCCACCCAGGATTTTCATGATTTTTCATATACCTATGCACTCAGCCCAGTTCCCTCAAGAAAAAAAATTACTTGGCCCATACCACCACATCGCACTACCAATCGAGCCAAGACTCCAAGGTCTCGCACGGGCGCACACAACAGGAGCAGCCGCCGCTAGCCGACCAGGACTATGCCACCACCGTCGGCATCTCAAGTGGGCACGGATCTCGTG